>NW_026610642.1:54100-201613 GCF_029499605.1 Hyla sarda
CCTGCCTATTGAGGTCTATGGAGGTTCGCCCGTTCACGAACATTTGCGGAAATTCACATTCGCCGATCGCGAACGGAAAATTTTATGTTCGCGACATCACTAATAACAGAGTATAAATTACAAAGGAAATTAGTCAAATTAGTTATCAATATAACAGCTTTAAAAGTTGGATAAATAATATTAATGAAAGTGAATTTATGATTTTATTATCTCATTTTTCTAGGTGGATATCCTGGTACACCGGGAACACAGGGACAGATCACAGGAGAGCTGAGTGAGTGTCTTATATAACAGAGAATAAATTACAAGTAAATTAGTCAAATTAGTTATCAATATAACAGCTTTAAAAGTTGGGAAAATTATATTAAAGGGGTACTTCGGTGGAAAACTATTTTTTTAAATCAACCAGTGCCAGAAAGTTAAACAGATTTTTAAATTACTTCTATAAAAAAAAAATCTGATGAAGGGGTAGTTTCACCCCGAAACGCGTCATTGTTTTATTGCTGTACATCAAATAAAGTTGCTGCAATTTGCCACTCTTTGGCCTGAGTGTGACCACTTCCTTTGGGATCCTGAGCGCCTGCTGCCAAGGTTTTTTTTCTGATTTGTATCCATAATAGGAACTGTCCAGAGCAGCATATGTTTGCTATGGAGATTTTCTCCTATTCTGGACAGGCGTCAGCAGAGAGCACTGTGTTCCAATAAGAAAATTATTTCCTCTGTAGTATTCATCAGCTGATAAGTACTAGAAGGATTATGATTTTTTAATAGTAGTAATTTACAAATCTGCTTAACTTTCTGGCACCAGATGATTTAAAAAAAAAAAAAAGTTTTCCACCGGAGTACCCCTTTAATGAAAGTGAATTTATGATTTTATTCTCTTATTTTTCTAGGTGGATATCCTGGTACATCGGGAACACCGGGGGAGATCACAGGGGAACTGAGTGAGTATCTTACACAATAAAGTGTAGATAACAAAGTCTTGCATACAGAATGATAGAAGAGTTTTGAAAATTTTATATTTAGCAAAAACTGTTATTAAAATTTAGGTAAAATGTTTTGTAGAAACTGAATTTATGATTTTATTAAATTTTTCTAGCTGGATATCCTGGTACATCGGGAACACCGGGGCAGATCACAGGGGAACTGAGTGAGTGTCTTATATAACAGAGTATAAATTACAAAGTAAATTAGTCAAATTAGTTATCAATGTAACAGCTTTAAAAGTTGGGTAAATAATATTAATGAAAGTGAATTTATGATATTTTTTTTAATGTTATTTTTTCTAGGTGGATATCCTGGTACACCGGGAACACCGGGGCAGATCACAGGAGAAATGAGTGAGTGTCTTATTGATAAAAGCGATATATATATATATATATATATATATATATATATATATATATATATATATGAACATTTTTATTTTTTGCAAAAAACAGCTAAGATCTATGTAAAACATTTAACGGAAAGAGATTTTACATATTACATATCATTTTAATTTTTCTAGGTGGATATCCTGGTACACCGGGAACACCGGGGGAGATCACAGGGGAACTGAGTGAGTGTCTCATATAACAGAGTATAAATTACCAGTAAATCAGTCAAATTAGTTATCAATATAACAGCTTCAAAAGTTGGGTAAATAATATTAAAGGGGTTCTCCACCATAAGGTGATTTTAGTGCTTCGCAGGCAGTAATGGACATGTTTAGGAAGGATCTGCGCTTGTCTTGGGGATAAATGGCTATGTTGTGAGATTACCATAACACTGTGGCTAGCTTTTTGTGAACTGAAATTTCCTGTTTGAGTTTTCATATTTTGACTACAAATCCCATAATTCCATTTTCCTCCCTCCCACAAATCAGCCACCCCACCCATTGAAACATAAGTGAGCTGCATCCATTCAAAAGACCTGTGGTTTTCAATCAGGGTTCCTACAGCTGTTGCATTAGTTTCAGATTGATCTCTCTCCCACCAAGCAATCACTCCACCCATTGAAGCAGACAGGCTCCCTGTCATCAGATGACTAGTGAGTCAGGTCTCGGCTTCACTGCAACATGGGAAAAATCCGAGACAACAGTCATTTTGTATGCTGTTAAAAATAAATGTTGGGGTGAAAATCACAGAAAAATTGTGAGAAAACCGTCACACACCAATACAGACATTATATTACGAACTACACTAACTTTACAGCCCTTGTAGCATAGTCATATTAAAAAAAAAATCCTGGAACACCCCTTTAATGAAAGTGAGTTTATGATTTTTTTATCTTATTTTTCTAGGTGGATATCCTGGTACACCGGGAACACCGTGGCAGATCACAGGAGAACTGAGTGAGTGTCTTATATAACAGAGAATAAATTACAAAGTAAATTAGTCAAATTAGTTATCAATATAACAGCTTTAAAAGTTGGATAAATAATATTAATGAAAGTGAATTCATGATTTTATTCTCTTATTTTTCTAGGTGGATATCCTGGTACACCGGGACAGATAACAGGGGAACTGAGTGAGTGTCTTATTGATAAAAGCGATATAGAGTGAACATTTAATTTTTTTGCAAAAAAACTGTTAATAAGTTCTATGTAAAACATTTTATGGAAAGAGATTTTATATATTACATATAATTTACATTTTTCTAGGTGGATATCCTGGTACACCGGGAACACCGGGGGAGATCACAGGGGAACTGAGTGAGTGTCTCATATAACAGAGTATAAATTACAAAGTAAATTAGCCAAATTAGTTATCAATATAACAGCTTTAAAAGTTTGGTAAATAATATCAATGAAAGTGAATTTATGATTTTTTAAAATCTTATTTTATCTAGGTGGATATCCTGGTACACCGGGAACACCGGGGGAGATCACAGGAGAACTTAGTGAGTGTCTCATATAACAGAGTATAAATTACCAGTAAATTAGTCAAAATAGTTATCAATATAACAGCTTTAAAAGTTGGGTAAATAATATTTAAGGGGTTCTCCACCATAAGGGGATTTTAGTACGTACCTGGCAGGCAGTAATGGACATGCTTAGGAAGGATCTGCGCTTGTCTTGGGGCTAAATGGCTATGTTGTAAGATTACCATAACACTGTGGCTAGTTTTTTGTGAACTGAAATTTCCTGTTTGAGTTTTCTTATTTTGACTACAATTCCCATAATTTCATTTTCCTCCCTCCCACACATCAGCTACCCCACCCATTGAAACATAAGTGAGCTGCATCCATTCAAAAGACCTGTGGTTTTCAATCAGGGTGCCTACAGCTGTTGCATTAGTTTCAGATTGATCTCTCTCCCACCAAGCGATCACTCCACCCATTGAAGCAGACAGGCTCCCTGTCATCAGCTGACTAGTGATGTCAGGTCTCGGCTGCACTGCAACCTGGGAAAAATCCGAGACAACAGTCATTTTGTATGCTGTTAAAAATAAATATTGGGGTGAAAATCACATGAAAATTGTGAGAAAACCGTCACACAGAGTTACAGACATTATATTACGAACTACACTAACGTTACAGCCCCTGTAGCATAGTCAGAATAAAAAAAATTCCTGGAGCACCCCTTTAATGAAAGTGAGTTTATGATTTTTAATCTTATTTTTCTACGTGGATATCCTGGTACATCGGGAACACTGGGGCAGATCACAGGAGAACTTAGTGAGTGTCTGACATAATATAGATTACAAAGCATAAAAGTCATATACGTTATTAATAAAAACGATATAGAGTGAACACTTTTATTACTTATAAAACATTTTACTTATAAAAGATTTTATATATTATATATCATTTACATTTTTCTAGGTGGATATCCTGGTACATCGGGAACATTGGAGGAGATCACAGGAGAACTGAGTGAGTGTCTTATATAACAGAGTATAAATTACAAAGTAAATTAGTCAAATTAGTTATCAATATAACAGCTTTAAAAGTTGGGAAAATTATATTAAAGGGGTACTTCGGTGGAAAACTTTTTTTTTTTTTAAATCAACCAGTGCCAGAAAGTTAAACAGATTTGTAAATTACTTCTATAAAAAAAAATCTTAATCCTTCCAGTACTTATTAGCTGCTGAATACTTTAGAGTAAGTTCTTTTCTTTTTGGAACACAGAGCTCTCTGCTGACATCACGAGCACAGCGCTCTCTGATGACATCTCTGTCCATTTTAGGAACTGTCCAGAGCAGCATATGTTTGCTATGGGGATTTTCTCCTACTCTGTACAGTTCTTAAAATGGACAGAGATATCAGCAGAGAGCACTGTGGTTGTGATGTCAGCAGAGAGCACTGTGGTTGTGATGTCAGCAGAGAGCTCTGTGTTCCAATAAGAAAATAATTTCCTCTGTAGTATTCAGCAGCTAATAGGTACTAGAAGGATTAAGATTTTTTAATAGTAGTAATTTACAAATCTGTTTAACTTTCTGGCACCAGTTGATTGAAAAAAAAAAAAAAGTTTTCCACCGGAGTACCCCTTTAATGAAAGTGAATTTATGATTTTATTATCTTATTTTTCTAGGTGGATATCCTGGAACACCGGGAACACCGGGGGAGATGACAGGAGAACTGAGTGAGTGTCTTATATAACAGAGTATAAATTACAAGTAAATTAGTCAAATTAGTTATCAATATAACAGCTTAAAAAGTTGGGTGAATAATATTAAAGGGGTTCTCCACCATAAGGTGATTTTAGTATGTACCTGGCAGGCAGTAATGGACATGTTTAGGAAGGATCTGCGCTTGTCTTGGGGCTAAATGGCTATGTTGTAAGATTACCATAACACTGTGGCTAGTTTTTTGTGAACTGAAATTTCCAGTTTGAGTTTTCTTATTTTGACTACAATTCCCATAATTCCATTTTTCTCCCTCCCACACATCAGCTACCCCACCCATTGAAACATAAGTGAGCTGCATCCATTCAAAAGACCTGTGGTTTTCAATCAGGGTGCCTACAGCTGTTGCATTAGTTTCAGATTGATCTCTCTCCCACCAAGCGATCACTCCACCCATTGAAGCAGACAGGCTCCCTGTCATCAGCTGACTAGTGAATCAGGTCTCGGCTGCACTGCAACCTGGGAAAAATCCGAGACAACAGTCATTTTGTATGCTGTTAAAAATAAATATTGGGGTGAAAATCACATAAAAATTGTGAGAAAACCGTCACACAGAGTTACAGACATTATATTACGAACTACACTAACTTTACAGCCCCTGTAGCATAGTCAGATTTAAAAAAATTCCTGGAGCACCCCTTTAATGAAAGTGAGTTTATGATTTTTTTATCTTATTTTTCTAGGTGGATATCCTGGTACATCGGGAACACCGGGGCAGATCACAGGAGAAATGAGTGAGTGTCTTATATAACAAAAATTACAAAGTAAATTAATCAAATTAGTTCTCAATATAACAGCTTTAAAAATTGGGTAAATAATATTAATGAAAGGGAATTTATGATTTTTTTAAATCTTATTTTTCTAGGTGGATATCCTGGTACACCGGGAACACCGGGGCAGATCACAGGAGAAATGAGTGAGTGTCTTATACATTAAAATATAGATTACAAAGTATGGAAGTCATATATGTAATTGTTAAATAGAATTTAAAAAAAAGTCTTTATTTTTTGCAAAAACAACTATTATAGTTTTGGTAAATGATTTTATAAAAAGTAAATTCATGATCTTATAGGTGGATATCCTGGTACAGAAGGAACACCAGGGCAGATCACAGGAGAACTGAGTGAGTGTCTTATATAACAGCTTTAAAAGTTGGGTAAATGACATTAATGAAAGTGAATTTATAATTTTTTTTAATCTTATTTTTCTAGGTGGATATCCTGGTACATCGGGAACACCGGGGCAGATCACAGGAGAACTTAGTGAGTGTCTGACATAATATAGATTACAAAGCATAAAAGTCATATACGTTATTAATAAAAGCGATATAGAGTGAACACTTTTATTACTTATAAAACATTAATTATTGCTTATAAAAGATTTTATATATTATATATCATTTACATTTTTCTAGGTGGATATCCTGGTACACCGGGAACACCGGAGGAGATCACAGGAGAGCTGAGTGAGTGTCTTATATAACAGAGTATAAATTACAAAGTAAATTAGTCAAATTAATTATCAATATAACAGCTTTAAAAGTTGGGTAAATAATATTAATGAAAGTGAATTTATGATTTTTTTTTAATCTTATTTTTTCTAGGTGGATATCCTGGTACACCGGGAACACCGGGGCAGATCACAGGAGAACTGAGTGAGTGTCTGACTCTGTGAGGTAGAGATTACAAAGTGAAGTAAACACGTTTAGTATAGATATAGGAGTTGTAATACTTAATAAAAATGTTGTTAGGAAAATCAGCTATTAAAAAACTATATAAAGATTTAAAAAAAAAGGAATTTATGATCTTGTAATAATTTTTCTAGGTGGATATCCCGGTACACTAGGAACACCGGGGCAGATCACAGGAGAACTAAGTGAGTGTCTAATCCAATAAATTAAAGTAATCACATGTTATCAATATAGGAGTTTAGAAAAATCACCTAATGAAATGTAGGTAAAAGATTTAGGAGAAAGTAAGAAAGTAAATTTATCATCTTTTCTATATGTATATGTAATGTCAGCACTCCGGCCAGACATGCTGGCCCTGAGCACTCCCCTGTCTTGTCCCCGCTGCCAGCAGGGCTTGGATTCACATCGTGGTACACACCCGCATGCGAGTTCCAGCTTGTCACTCACCTCCCTGGTCTTCTGTGTTCTCAGCCCCGGTGCGCGTGCCTCCACCTCCTAGGGCACGTGCGCATCAGAGCTCTTACATTTAAAGGGCCAGTACGCCCTTAATTAGTGAATTCACATGCACCTTCTCTTATAAGTATCTGTTCCTCCCATTACTCCCTGCGGATCTTTGTTGCCCTAGTGCCTGAGTGAAAGCTTCTGTGTTCCATTGTTCCTGTTATCCCTGTTCCTGACCCTTTGTTCCCTGACCGTACCCTGCTACTGTGCCGCCTGCCTTGACCATCAGCTATCCTGTCCACATCTTGTCTGAATCCTTCCTTACCCCTCTTCATCCCAGCAATCTGTGTGGATGGGTCATGCCAGGGGTAGCGACCTGGGTTCCGCCTGCCACAGCAAGACCATCCCGCTTTGCGGCAGGCTCTGGTGAAAACCAGCGACACTTTAGACTCCGCTCCCTGGCACGGCTCACGTCATCATCCTCACAGGCCCAGGGGATCCACCACCTGCCGTGACCCTTACAATATATATATACATATATTTAGGCGGATATCCAGGTACACCAGGAACACCGGGGCAGATCACAGGAGAACTGAGTGAGTGTCCCACACAATAAAGTACAGAAAACAATATAAAGTTGTCACATGTTAAACTTTTTCATACTTTGGTTAAATCTGCTTGCTAAATTGATTGAATTAGTTTGAGGGTAACCTGGACTTTAGCAGTAACCCTAAAACCTATATATATATATATATATATATATATATATATATATATATATATCACTGTCTAAGTGCTCTTCAAACCATTTATAACACTGGTAGGCCTCCTAGGAATGGATCCAAGTATGTTTGAACTTGTTTTAATGGTTAACATAAATGTTATGGCAACATTTGGTATCAAGTGCTGGACTTCCAAAACCTTGGCTGATTTATTTTTAACATACCTGAGGTTTTCCATGTTTCTGAAAGATAATCTTCAGAGTTCAGTTAGGAGTGACGCTGTCTGCAGTGCTGAACACTGTCTGTAATGCTATACTGGAGGGTGGATAAGACAGAACACCCATGACCAACTATGAACTTTCTGATCAATGGTCTAATCTGATTGATGACCCAGAAGTCCATGGGGGCTGACGGTGTCTGCCAGCGTAAGGGCACAGCTTTAGTGTGAATTAACCAGGTTGTTTAGTTGGAGGTGAAAATCTCTTTCTCATGTCGTAAAAACGTAGTGATCAGGTTCTTCAGTGTAAACATGCTGCTGCTGCCTATTGAGGTGGTAGGGCTGGCAGAGACAGACAGTAGAGCGTTGACTCAGCAAGAGGGGCAAGTGGACCCACTTTGGTAGGTGTTTGTCATTGGAAAGCTATCTCAGTATTTCCCTATTTCCCTATTTTTGCTTCTGCCTTACAAGGCAAAAACATTTCCCCCATTTGGATTTTATCAAGAAAATATAATGTCAGCATGCAAACAACAAAGCATACAACTCGCTATCCTTGCCAGATTTTACAAGGGTCTGGTTAGTTCTGTTTGTCCCACACTGCTATATTTGGTTGTTTTTATGGTCATTGTCATCATGTTGTATGGGTACCTTTCTACCTATCCTTTCAAATGATTCCCTTTCCAAATCAACCTCAGGTTCCACTTCCTCATCCAGCGCCTCATCCATACTGCTGTGAGCCAGATGTGAATCTTCTTCCACCCCTCGCTTAATCATTACCGTGAGCGTTTGCTCCAGAAGAAATATCAGCAGCAGAATGTTGTTCACTCCACTGTTGTTCTTGTTGCCTGTCCTTGTTGAATCTTTAACCCCTTAATGACCAAGGACGTAAATTTACGTCCTGGTGATGCGGTACTTAGAGCACCAGGACGTATATTTATTAATGCGCAGCTGGTCCCAGCTACTGATCGCAGCCAGGGACCTGCTGGTAATGGCCGACATCCGCAATTGCGCAAATGTCTGCCATTATCCCCTCAGATGCTGTGATCAATACAGATGGTGGCATCTGCGGCAGTGTGGTCAGAAATATGCATGACCGGATCGCCCGCAGCGCTGCCACGGTGATCCATTCATCCAGAATGGCAGACGGAGGTCCCCTCACCTGCCTCCGCTGCATTCCATGGGTCTTGTGCTCTTATCTGAGATCGAGCAGACCAGAGCAGAAGATGACCAATAATACTGATCAGTGCTATGTCCTATACATAGCACTGAACAGTATTAACAATCAAAGGATTGCTATAAATATTAAAGTGTAAAAAAAAAGTAAAAAAAAGGTTGAAAAATGCCCTCCCCAATAAAAATGTAAAATTTCCTTTTTTCCCATTTTACCCCCATAAAGTGTAAAAAATAAATTATACACATATTTGGTATTGCCGCGTGTATAAATGTCTGAACTATTAAAATCTAATGTTATTGATCCCGTACTGTGAACAGCGTGAATGTTAAAAAAAACTGTTTTTTGTCACAATTTATTAACAAAAAGTTTAGAAAAAAATGTTATAAAAGTTTTATATACACAAATATGGTATCAATAAAAAGTACAGATCATGGCGCAAAAAAATGAGCCCTCATGCTGCCACTTATACGGGAAAATTAAAAAGTTTTAGGTCAACATAATAGATGGATTGTAGACATACTAATTTGGTTAAAAAAGTTTGAGATTTTTTTAAGCGCAACAATAACAGAAAAGTATGTAATCATGGGTATCATTTTAATCATATTGACCCACAAAATAAAGAACACATGTCATTTTACCGTAAATTGTACGGTGTGAAAACAAAACCTTCCAAAATTTGCAAAATTGGGGTTTTCTTTTTAATTTCTCCACACAAATTGTATTTTTTTTGATTGCGCCATACATTTTATGGTAAAATGAGTGATGTCATTATGCAGGGCAACTGGTCATGCAAAAAACAAGCCCTCATACTAGTCTGTGGATGAAAATATAAAAGAGTTACGATTTTTAGAAGACAAGGAGGAAAAAACGAAAACGCAAAAATAAAATTGGCCTGGTCCTTAAGGTTAAAATGGGCTTGTTCCTTAAGGGGTTAAAAAGCATAAGAGATTAGAGACACACGACAGGTGTCTCTGAACATTTCCGATGCCTTAGCTGAAAGTCACATTGACTCCAATAGCTGTATGCCTGCTGTATGAGGAAATCAGTCGACACTTTTCGCTGCCAGGTATTCTGGTATTCCCTAAGGTCATGTGTTTCTCCCTCCTTTTCCTATTCTTACATGGCACCAACACCATTTTACCCGGTTCGGCCGATGCTCCTAACCTGAACTTTTCCTAAAGTTCTGACCAAATTAGGGTTTGCTGGAATTGGTCCACTCAACTCTAGTTATCAATATTTAAAACAATTGAAATTGTAAAAGATTTTGAAGAAAATTAATTCTTGATTTGGTTTTAATTTTTATAGATGGATATCCGGGCACACCGGGAACACCAGGGCAGATCAAATGGGGACTGAGTGAGTGTCCTATATAAAAAGTACAGGTTCAAAGTAAAATATTTCTTCTGTAATGGATATAAGATTTCTTTATAATATATTTTATAGTGAAAATATTGTTTAATAAATAAGTAAAAGATTTTGCAGAAATTGGATTAACGATCTTGTCTTTTTTCATGTAGATGGATATCCGGGAACACCGGGAACCCCAGGCCAGTTCACATGGGGACTAAGTAAGTGTCTTACCCATATAAAGTATAGATCACAAAGTAAAATAATTACTTGTGTGATGAATATAAGTTTAAAAATGTTTGTGAAAACAGCTTTTCAAATAAAGATAAAAGATGTTTTTTACAATTTTTATTTTAGAAGATTTTGCAGAAATTGGATTAATGATCTTGTCTGATTTCATGTAGATGGACAGCCGGGTACACCGGGCACACCAGGCCAGATGACATGGGGACTAAGTGAGTGTACTAAAAAGTGCAGGTTCATAGTAAAATATTTATTCTGTGATGGATAGAAGATTTTTTTTACATTTTAATATCTGTTTTAGTGAAAATAGTGTTTGAAAAATAATTAAAAGATTTTGCAATAATTGGATTAATGATTTTGTCTTATTTCATGTAGATGGACAGCCGGGTACACCGGGCACACCAGGGCAGATGACATGGGGACTAAGTGAGTGTACTAAAAAGTGCAGGTTCATAGCAAAGTATTTATTCTGTGGTGGATATAAAATACATTTTAACATTTGTTTTAGTAAAAATAGTGTTTGAAAAATAATTAAAAGATTTTGCAAAAATTGGATTAATGATTTTGTCTTATTTCATGTAGATGGACAGCCGGGTACACCGGGCACACCAGGGCAGATGACATGGGGACTAAGTGAGTGTCTTACCCAATAAAGTGTAGATTTGAGAGTACAATAATTCCTTGTGTGATGGATATAAGTATAAGTTTAATATATATTTTGAGAAAAAGTTCTTTAAATAATGGTAAAATATTTTACAAAATTGGATTAATGATCTTGTCTTATTTCATGTAGATGGATATCCGGGAACACCAGGAACCCCAGGCCAGTTCACATGGGGACTAAGTAAGTGCCTTACCCCAATAAAGTATAGATCACAAAGTAAAATAATTACTTGTGTGATGAATATAAGTTAAATTTTTTTTGAGAAAACAGCTTTTCAAATAAAGATAAAAGATGTTTTTTTACAATTTTATTTTTTACAAAAATTGGAATAATGATCTTGTCTGATTTCATGTAGATGGACAGCCGGGTACACCGGGCACACCAGGGCAGATGACATGGGGACTAAGTGAGTGTACTAAAAAGTGCAGGTTCATAGTAAAATATTTATTCTGTGATGGATAGAAGATTTTTTTAAATTTTAATATCTGTTTTATTGAAAATAGTGTTTGAAAAATAATTAAAAGATTTTGCAATAATTGGATTAATGATTTTGTCTTATTTCATGTAGATGGACAGCCGGGTACACCGGGCACACCAGGGCAGATGACATGGGGACTAAGTGAGTGTCTTACCCAATAAAGTGTAGATTTGAGAGTACAATAATTCCTTGTGTGATGGATATAAGTATAAGTTTAATATATATTTTGAGAAAAAGTTCTTTAAATAATGGTAAAATATTTTACAAAATTGGATTAATGATCTTGTCTTATTTCATGTAGATGGATATCCGGGAACACCAGGAACCCCAGGCCAGTTCACATGGGGACTAAGTAAGTGCCTTACCCCAATAAAGTATAGATCACAAAGTAAAATAATTACTTGTGTGATGAATATAAGTTAAAAATTTTTTGAGAAAACAGCTTTTCAAATAAAGATAAAAGATGTTTTTTTACAATTTTATTTTTTACAAAAATTGGAATAATGATCTTGTCTGATTTCATGTAGATGGACAGCCGGGTACACCGGGCACACCAGGGCAGATGACATGGGGACTAAGTGAGTGTACTAAAAAGTGCAGGTTCATAGTAAAATATTTATTCTGTGATGGATAGAAGATTTTTTTAAATTTTAATATCTGTTTTATTGAAAATAGTGTTTGAAAAATAATTAAAAGATTTTGCAATAATTGGATTAATGATTTTGTCTTATTTCATGTAGATGGACAGCCGGGTACACCGGGCACACCAGGGCAGATGACATGGGGACTAAGTGAGTGTCTTACCCAATAAAGTGTAGATTTGAGAGTACAATAATTCCTTGTGTGATGGATATAAGTATAAGTTTAATATATATTTTGAGAAATAGTTCTTTAAATAATGGTAAAATATTTAACAAAATTGGATTAATGATCTTGTCTTATTTCATGTAGATGGATATCCGGGAACACCGGGAACCCCAGGGCAGATGACATGGAAAATAAGTGGGTATCTTACCCAATAAAGTATAGATTACAAAGGGAAATAATTCTTTGTGTGATGGATATAAGTTATATATATATGTGTGTGTGTGTGGAGTGCTGCGGGATGCATTTACTTTGCTATCTATATCTATCTATCTATCTATCTATATATATATATATATATATATATATATATTTTTTTTTTTTTATTTTTTTTTTTTTGCGAAAACAGCTTTTCAAATAAAAATAAAATATTTATTTATTTATTTATTTTTACAAAAATTGGATTAATTTTCTTGTGTGATTTCATGTAGATGGACAGCCGGGTACACCGGGAACACCAGGCCAGATGACATGGGGACTAAGTAAGTGTCTTACATAAGACATAAATAAATAAATAAAATAAATGTAGCGGTGAATACATTTAAATAAAAAAGGACCAAAGTATTAGGCTCTGTTCACACAGTGTAATTTTAGGCACATTTCATGGATTTACATAGAGCACCTTCATGCAATTTGTTTGTGATTTTGCGGACGCACTTTTTCCTTAGGGAAGATTACAAATATCTTTGAAGGGGTATTCCAGGAAAAAACTTTTTATTATATATCAACTGGCTCCAGAAAGTTAAACAGATTTGTAAATTACTTCTATTAACACATCTTAATCCTTTCAGTACTTATGAGTTGCTGATGTTTAGTTGTTCTTTTCTGTCTAAGTGCTCTCTGATGACACGTGTCTCGGGAACCGCCCAGTTTAGAAGCAAATCCCCATAGCAAACCTCTTCTACTCTGTGCAGTTCCCGAGACAAGCAGAGATGGCAGCAGAGAGCACTGTTGCCAGACAGAAAAGAACAACTCAACTTCAGCAGCTGATAATTATTTGAAGGATTAAGATTTTTTAATAGAAGTAATTTACAAATCTGTTTAACTTTCTGGAGCCAGTTGATATATATATAAAAAAAGTTTTTTTTTCCTGGAATACCCCTTTACAGATGTCACATCAACTTCTCTGTACATGGGAGGGAAGACATCATAAGATTAGGCAAAGCCATAAAATGGAGTTTTTATTACCAATATGACTCCTAATAATTTGGTCCATTTTGACAGAAAGCATTTAGATTTTTCCGTAGACTTTCCTAGAACAAAGCATTAGAATAACAATATGTTTTTTATTCCTATTTTACGGATGTCTTTTTCTGGTGATTTTACGATGTGTGAACTCAACCTTCAGCCACTTTCACATAAGATATTTGGCCTCCATATATTTGCTTTGTGGACCATAATAGAGTTAAAGGGGTACTCCGCTGAAAAACTATTTTTTTTTTATCTACTCATGCCAGAAAGTTAAACATATTTGTAAATTACTTCTATTAAGAAATCTTAATCCTTCCAGTACTTATTAGTGGCTGTATACTACAGAGGAAATTCTTTTATTTTTGGATTTCATTTCTGTCACGACCACAGTGCTCTCTGCTGACATCATGACCACAGTGCTGTATGCTGACACCTCTGTCCATGTCAGGAACTGTCAAGAGTAGGAGAAAATCCCCATAGCAAACATATGCTGTTATGGACAATTCCTAAAATGGACAGAAATGTCAGCAGAGAGCACTGTGGTCATGATGTCAGCAGAGAGCTCTATGTTCATGATGTCAGCAGAGAGCACTGTGGTCATGATGTCAGCAGAGAGCACTGTGGTTGTGACAAGAAATCCAAAAAGAAAAGAATTTCCTCTTTAGTATACAGCCGCTAGTAAGTACTGGAAGGATTAAATATTTATTTATTTACAAATCTGATTAACTTTCTGGTACCAGTTGATTTAAAGAAACAAAGTTTTCCACCGGAGTACCCCTTTAATGTTATATAATAGTGCGACCGTCATCTCTTCTCCAGATACAATTCACAAATAAAGTCTATAGAGGGGGAATGACATACAGACTCATCCCAATGTTGTGATCTTTTCTGTATTTATTGTTCTAGGTCTATAAGTCGTCATCAGTGTTTATTATTTATGTGAAACTGTGGGAGGAGCTTCTCATGTCTCCATTTATGAGACGTCTTCTATTTCCTAAAGTCAAAGGATAGACACGTTTTGTCCTTAAAGGGGTACTAGGGATAGGGGATAAGATGTCTGATCGCGGGGGTCCCACCAATGGGGACCCCCGCAATCTTTCATGCAGCACCCACCTGTGTGAGCTGCACAGAGCAATGATCGCTCCGTGTCTGCAAGGTCATGACTACAGGGCCAAAGTATCTCCTCCCCTTGTCACGCCCTGCCCCCTCAATGTAAGTCTATGGGAGGGGGCGTGACGGCCGTCACGCCCCCTCCCATAGACTTGCATTGAGGGGGCGAGGCGTGACATCACAAGAGGCGGAGTCATGACATCTTAGGGCCGGAGTACCCCTTTAATTCTTACAGATAATGTACTTGGAATACCTGGGATGCCGAACGTGCCAAGTGAGTATGAGAAGAAGAATAGGTCATATGGAAAATATGGTATATTTAAAGGGGTTATCAAGGAAATCAACTGGCTCCAGAAAGTTAAACAGATTTGTAAATGACTTCTATTAAAAAAATCATAATCCTTTCAGTACTTATGAGCTGCTGAAGTTGAGTTGCTCTTTTCTGTCTAAGTGCTCTCTGATGACACGTGTCTCGGGAACTGTCCAGAGTAGAAGCAAATCCCCATAGCAAACCTCTTCCACTCTGTGCAGTTCCCGAGACAGACAGAGATGTCAGCAGAGAGCACTGTTGTCAGACAGAAAAGCACAACTCAACTTCAGCAGCTGATAATTATTGGAAGGATTAAGATTTTTTTTATAGAAGTAATTTACAAATGTGTTTAACTTTCTGGAGCCAGTTGATATATAAAAGAATTTTTTTTCCTGGAATACCCCTTTAATATTAGCATTGAAAAGACATTTTTAAATATTTTTATATCCTGAAACACATGATATGATGATGGTTCCACTTACACCACTTTGGTAATAGGTGGGCGGAGCATAGCCGAGGGGGCGTGGACTCCTGTCACCCAATGGGTTTACGATCATTTACTCTACCAATTGAAGCTGAATTTTCATTTATTGACGCCACAGATGCCGGAGTCTAGATGAAGTTTAGATAAAGACCAATGTGTAACATGCCGGGATTTAGGAAAGGAGAATCTGTTACCAAATTTATGTATAAAAGAACAAAACAAAAAAATCTGAGCGATCTGAAGTAGTAATATTCATGTTTTTGGTTTATTTCTTACAGATTCGTTACCGGGACAGATACCCGAGAACGCAGTGGAGTCAGGTAGGGGGCGCCCTCTATAGCGCAGTGCCCATCCCATGGGGGATACATCCAGTAATCTTATATATATAATGTAACCTGTGATAGCATTAAAGAGGTTGTGCAGCAGCACCAGGGACAAGAGAGGACAAGGCATCAGAGTAAATATTAAAGAAGAACTCCCTGTAATAAAAATGTATCCCTACCCTAAGGATGGGTCAGATGGTGCGGAGTCCGACCGCTAGGACCCCCCGCGATCTGACAATTATCCTCTATCCTTAGGGTAGCTTTTTATAAACTGTGTTCCTCTTTTAAAGGGGTACTCCACCACTAGACATCTAATCCCTTATCCAAAGGATAGGGAATGAGATGTGTGATCACGGGGGTCCTGCCGCTGGAGCCGTCACACCCCTCCCATAGACAAAAATGGAACCCAGCATTCGCTCAGGACGCTGGGTGCTGCGTGGAGTTGGATAGGGGATAAGATATCTAGCGGCGGAGTACCCCTTTACGTCATCTAATGCCTAAAAAAAATTTTTATAACAAATTTACAAAAACTAGATTTCAATTTCTTTTGCTTTTAAGGAGTTTGAATCTTTAAAGGGGTTCTCCGGCGCCAAGACATCTTATCCCATATGCAAAGGATAGGAGATAAGATGCCTGATCACGGGGGTCCCGCGAATGTGCTCCGGGGTCTGATTATAATGGGGTGCTGCGTACAAGATCACGGGGGTCCTGCGAATGTGCTCCGGGGTCTGATTATAATGGGGTGCTGCGTGCAAGATCACGGGGGTCCCCAGTGGCGGGACCCCCGTGATCAGGCATCTTATCCCCTATCCTTTGCATAGGGGATAAGATGTCTTAGCGCCGGAGTACCCCTTTAATTTATAAAACCTCAAGATCATTATTTGATAGTCTTTACTACTAGTGTTGGGCACGAATATTCGCAGTTCAAATTTTTACCGCGAATGTCGCAAATTCGCCAATTCACGAATATTGCGAATATATTCGCTATATATTCGAAATTGTAAATATTAGCTTTTTTCCCACATATTCCTTCTTTTTACTTGTGGGCCAATTAGAATGATGCAAATACACTTGTCAGAGGTTATCAACAACATCCCGCGCAACCAATAGGAAAGTTGCCCCCCCCCCCTCACAGGTGTCTTCATCAAATACGGCATTATGTGAATATGTGAATATAACGAACATGTGAAATTCACAAATATAAGATGAATATTCATCTATATATTCGCAAAATATCGCAAATTCGAATATGGGCAATGCCGCTCCTCACTATTTACTACCTCATATTAGGGTCATGTCTTCCTCACCTTCCAGCTGTCTGTACTGTAATTTCCCCATCATTAGATCATCTCTAAGTGTTCAGGACTCTCTATACTGAAAAGAAGACAGGAAGGAGAGGGAGGAGGGGGACGCAGCTGCAGGTGGAGGGGGATTCTGCTGCAGGTGGAGGGGGATTCTGCTGCAGGTGGAGGGGGACGCAGCTGCAGGTGGAGGGGGATTCTGCTGCAGGTGGAGGGGGACGCAGCTGCAGGTGGAGGGGGACGCAGCTGCAGGTGGAGGGGGACGCAGCTGCAAGTGGAGGGGGAGTAAGGGGAGGCCTGATTGTCCTAACTGGTGGCAGAGTTAGGGGAAGATTTATCAAAACCTGTCCAGAGCAAAAGTTGCTGAGTTGCCCATAGTAACCAATCAGATTGCTACTTTCATTTTTCAGAGGCCTTTTCAAAAATGAAAGCAGCAATCTGATTGGTTGCTATGGGCCACCCAGCAACTTTCTTCTGGGCAGGTTTTAATAAATCTCCCCCATAGAAATCCTATCACCCGACGCCCGGGACATGTAGTTCCGGTCGCCGGGCAGGGGAATTTTTCATGCAATTATCCCTGTATCGGGCAAGCAGGGCCGGACCGACTTCCCCCTTTATTTTATAATGCCAGTGTGAGGTGCAGACTGACAGGAGGAGCGGACGCAGACTTGCATTGGACACAAGTTTGCACCCCCACACTGGTGCTCAGGGTGTATGGAGTGGGCTCCCAACTCAAGACCGCTCCAAACTGAAATCAGCCGGGGGCCGCTGCTAATAGGTCGTCGTGCAGCGATCACCGTGGCCAGCTATTAACCCTGTAGATTGTCGCTGTCAAAGTTGACAGTGGTGTCTAAAGGGATCTTTTAACCATCCCTTGAGGGCTTACCTCTTCATCCATGGCTGCCCCATAGATCAGCATGTGATTGAGCATGCCTTGAGCAGGCTCAACCAAATGAACACAGATCAATGGAGTTCAATAGAACTGCATTGATCTGTATGAGGAATCTAATGAATCCTCCTAATAAAGTGTATTTAAAAAAAAAAAAAGATTAATAAAAGTTTTAAAAAACACCCATTAACCCCTTCTATATTAAAAGTTCACATCACCCCCCTTTTCCTATTTTCCATATAAAGATATGTAAACATAATAAAAATAAACATATTTGATATTGGCGTGTGCGTAATTGTCCAAACTATTAAAAAATAACATGTTATATCCTGTACGGTAAATGGCGTTAACGTAAAAAAAATACCAAATCACAGAATTGGGTTTTTTATTTTTATAACATCATATCCCAGAAAAAATTAAGTAAAAAAGTTTTCAAAAAGTCCAATCAGTACCAAAATGGCACCGATACAAACAGCAGATTATGGCCCCAAAAATTAGCCCTCATACAGCCCAGTATACAGAAAAAAAACATATTATAGGGGTCAGGCATTTTTTTCAAAAATTTTAAAGTTCAAAAAAAGTGAAAAGTAAAAAAAAATAAAATTTGGTAAAACATGACGGAAACTAAACAAATGTGGTGTTGGTGTAATCAGGCCGACCAAAAGTATCAAAATAAAATGTACGTTTGACCACAAGGTGAATGGGCAGGTAAATAATGAATTTTTCCGAGCATAAGTTATGGAAAAATGAAAGGTGTCATTACAAAGTATAATTGGTCCCGCAACAACAAAAAGCCTCATATGGGTCTGTAGATGGAAAAAGAAGAGTTATGGATATTATGGGACATGGAGGGGAAAAAAAGGGCAGAAACTAAAAAAGACCTTATGTACAGACTATTTTGGTTTAAATTATTTTGTCTACCAGGACAAGTGGGTTTTCATGAGGGACAAGTAGCTTGTGTTCTGCTTTAGTCCCTTGGACAAGCAGTTTTTTCCCCCCACACCCCTGTAACCCTTCCAGTACTTATCAGCTGCTGTATGCTCCACAGGAAGTTTTGTAGTTCTTCTCTGTCTGACCACAGTGCTCTCTGCTGACACCTCTGTCCTGACATGGACAGGGGTGTCAGCAGAGAGCACTGTGGTCAGACTGGAAAGAACTACACAACTTCCTGTGGAGTATACAGCAGTTGATAACTACTGGAAGGGTTAAGATTTTTATATAGAAGTAATTTACAAATCTGTTTAATTTTCTGCCACCAGTTGATGTGAAAACATTCCCCCCCCCCCCCAGAGTACGCCTTTAAGTCTTTTTAAAGTAATTATATAATATACTGTATGTGAGGCCTAATATTATTCCTATTTATCTACAATAGTGGCAAACACAGGAAAAAAGTTCCTCTCCGGATTCCTTCAGAATGACATCACTGATCAGCCCCCGGATACACAGATCGTGGTGACTGCACCTTTAGGACCCGCCAAGGTTACAGTTCATCTACACAAGAATGACTTTAAGAAGGAGGTGACGGTAAAGAAAGGAGAAACGGTGGTGGTTCCTATAACCTCTAAGACTGAGCTGAAGGGGACAACGAAAAACAAACATCCCATAAGGATTGAGTCTGATGCCGATATCACCGTCATGTCCCGAAATTACAAGGGCAACAGTGGTGATGTGGCCTTAATCTACCCAGTCCGGCAGCTGGGGAAGGAATATTATATCATCACCCCTCCAGGCGGAGCCGAAGGTCAATTCAAAGAGTTTTCTGTAACTTCCTATGACAAGGCAACAACCATTGACATCACAATGAAGGGATCTGTCACCATAAAAGGGAAAAAATATTCCAAAGGTGACAAGATGACCCTGAACCTGATGCCATTTGAGACTTACCAAATTCAGAGTAAGGACGACCTCTCGGGTACCAGAGTGTTGGGCCACAATAAGATTGCCGTCATTGCCGGACACACATGTGCTCAGAATAACATTGGTTGTAGCCATGTCTACGAGCAACTCAAGCCCACTGATAGTTGGGGAACCTCCTTCTTTGTCCCAGGCATGTCCTTCCAATCTAAGTATGACACGGCGCTCATCATGGCTTCCAAAAACACTTCCATCACATACCAGTCTGGAACAACCAATGTCACCAAGACGATGGCTGCCGGAGATCTCCTTCAGATTAACCTAAATGTGTCTTCACCACTCTCCATCCAGAGCAGCAATGCCATCCAAGTCTTGCTTTATGGCCGTGGTGGGACCTTCGGAGGAAAAGCATTTGGCTCATTCTTAACAAATATTCAAGACACTGATTCATTTGGCCTCAGCTTTAGTGTAATCGGAGAAGATCAATTTGACACTAACTTGGGTGTTATCATGGCCAGGAGCTCAAGTGCCCCAGAAATTCAGCTCGACGGCAAATCTCCCAATAAACTTGAGTGGAAGAAATTCCCCAGATCGGATTATTCCTGGGCGGAATATAACTATGGGGGCGGTTCCAGCACACACACCATTCAACATCCTTCTATTCCCTTTGGACTCTTGAGTATGGGCTATAGCTTGAACAAGGCCTACGGATCTTTGGCTCCTTGCTTTAAAGGTAAATTACATATTTTTCTCATTATATTCATCTAGTTAAAGTGGGATTGACTTTATGATGACCGGTGATTGGGAGGACACCAAATACCGGGGTCTTGTGTCATGTTCAGGCTCTAACATTCTATAATACATAAAACACAGTGAAAAGTTCTCTTTAACCCCTTAAGGACACATCTTATTTTGGCCTTTAGGACACTGCTGTGGGGTTTCATTTTTTACTCATGCTCATGATCCATGTGTATATGTGATTTTTTAATAGTTAAAAAAAAAATTCTGGGATGTGAAGTAACCAAAAGGCAACAATTTTGGACTTTAAAAAAAATGTTTACGCCATTCCTCTTATGGGACCATTAACATTATATTTTTATAATTCTGACATTTAGGCCTGTGCCAATACCAAATATGTTTGTTAATATATATATAATTTTTTTTTTTTTGTAAAATGGTAGAAAGGTGGAGATTTACATTTTTATTACCA
Organism: Hyla sarda; assembly: GCF_029499605.1. Classification (NCBI taxonomy): domain Eukaryota; kingdom Metazoa; phylum Chordata; class Amphibia; order Anura; family Hylidae; genus Hyla; species Hyla sarda. The sequence continues at coordinate 75,223 of NW_026610642.1, forward strand.
CTGGGTCCCCGTCTACTGATAGCAGCTTCATGTGCAGGAGATAAATGTCCATCCTGGTGTGTTAGGTACCAGGGCGTATATTTACATTCATTGTCCTTAAAGGGTTAAAAAATAAATGATAAATAAATCTCCTTGTTATTTCTTATTTGTAGGAACAAGAAATCTATGGGGAAAAGGTAATAAAACTCTATTGTAACATTTCAGTAAATCAACCAATATGGAATCCTTCTAGTGAGTGATGGATGTTTCCTCTTATATTTAGGTTTATGGAAACTTCAGTACAAGTCGGGCCCCATACACTATAACTGGAGTGAGTACACCATTTCCATGCACCCCACAATAGAAGATTAATGGTATGAGCTGCAAAGACCCCAAATAGAAGTATCAATTTTGAATAGAAAGCTGAACAGTAAATTAAAGAGGATTTCTGAGGGTCAGGTACATCTGGAGGATAGTGCCATTTTACTCTGATTTCCTTCTCTTTTGGTACTAGAATCGGCTTTTTACTGCCAGGTTGTGCAATTTCTTCTATGATGATGTCATCTCTAGTGACCACGGTAACCGTTCACCGCCAGCATGGTGCCATGACCGACCATCTTTGTCATGTGACGCTCTTGGGGAAGATATCACACCCTGGAATTGTGAACCTAAAACCTGTGGGTCGGGGGTCATAGCTGGGAAGGGAAGAGTTTTACAATGTGGGAGCAGCTGGGGGTCCTCATTATGTGGGAGCAGCCGGGGGTCCTCATTATGCAGAGATTTCTACTGTATGTATAAATGGGTCCTCCATGATTTAGGTTAGGCAGTTATGGTTCCATCAGTGGGGTCTGGGATTTCCCGATGGTAGTCCATGGAGGGGCCGGGGTGCCCATGTCCACTTTATTGTTCTGAATAGGGGGTTGTGTTCTACAGATCATAGATTCAGGGATCCCCTCTAAAATATTACACAAGACGACCTCATGACTCTGGACGGGGTGTAACCTTTATCTCTTCCCTCTTATAGATGTCGCTGGTGGATTTCCAGGTAATTTGCATTATTGCTGCATTTAAGCCTAAGACATAATTTATCATCAGAGGAAAATATTCAATTTACTTAGCGAGTACCTGTCATGATCTTGTTAAATGTTATATACTCCTCCCTGGTCACTGCCCCCATCATGATAAATGTTATATACTCCTCCCAGGTCACTGCCCCCATCATGATAAATGTTATATACTCCTCCCAGGTCACTGCCCCCATCATGATAAATGTTATATACTCCTCCCAGGTCACTGCCCCCATCATGATAAATGTTATATTCTCCTCCCAGGTCACTGCCCCCATCATGATAAATGTTATATACTCCTCCCAGATCACTGCCCCAGTCATGATAAATGTTATATTCTCCTCCCAGGTCACTGCCCCCATCATGATAAATGTTATATACTCCTCCAAGGTCACTGCTCCATCATGATAAATGTTATATATGTCAGGATCTGGATACTGTGAGGATACTGGTGGTGGATCCTCTGTGTCAGTGGGGTGATGACGTGGGCCGTACCAGGGGAACGGAGTCTAAGGGGTTACTGGTATTCACCAGAGCCCGCCGCAAAGCGGGATGGCCTTGCAGCGGCAGGTAACCCCCAGGTCGTTCCCCCCGATAGCGACTCAACCCCAACTGACGGCTGAGACAGACGCAGTACAAGGGATTAGGCAAGAGCAAGGTCGGACGTAGCAGAAGGTCAGGGCAGGCAGCAAGGATCGTAGTCAGGGGCAACGGCAGAGGGTCTGGAACACTGGCTTGGGACATACAAGGAAACGTTTTCACTGGCACAATGGCAACAAGATCCGGCAATGCTGGGAAGGGGAAGTGAGGTTATAAAGACATGTCACAGGTGTGAGCACTAATTGGGCCAGGCGCCAATCAGTGGCGCACTGGCCCTTAAAATCGCAGAGAGCCGGCGCGCGCGCGCCCTAGGGAGCGGGGCCGCGCGCGCCGGGACTGAGCCGTCGGGGAACAGGACGGGTGAGAAGACCGGGATACGAGCCGCGAGCGGGCGCGTCCCCCTACGCGGGTCGCATCCCCGCCGGTAACATTAATGCAGCGCTCCCGTTCACCGGGTCTGACCGGGGCGCTGCAAGAAGGTGAACGCCGCGAGCGCTCCGGGGAGGAGCAGGGACCCGGAGCGCTCGGCGAAACAATATACTCTTCCCAGATCACTGCCCCCATCATGATAAATGTTATATACTCCTCCCTGGTCACTGCCCCCATCATGATAAATGTTACATACTCCTCCAGATCACTGCTCCATCATGATAAATGTTATATACTCCTCCAGATCACTGCCCCCATCATGATAAATGTTATATACTCCTCCCTGGTCACTGCCCCCATCATGATAAATGTTACATACTCCTCCAGATCACTGCTCCATCATGATAAATGTTATATACTCCTCCAGATCACTGCCCCCATCATGATAAATGTTATATACTCCTCCCTGGTCACTGCCCCCATCATGATAAATGTTATATACTCCTCCCAGATCACTGCTCCATCATGATAAATGTTATATAATCCCCCAGGTCACTGCCCCCATCATGATAAATGTTATATACTCTTCCCAGGTCACTGCCCCCATCATGATAAATGTTATATACTCTTCCCAGGTCACTGCCCCCATCATGATAAATGTTATATACTCTTCCCAGGTCACTGCCCCCATCATGATAAATGTTATATACTCTTCCCAGATCACTGCCCCCATCATGATAAATGTTATATACTCCTCCCTGGTCACTGCCCCCATCATGATAAATGTTACATACTCCTCCAGATCACTGCTCCATCATGATAAATGTTATATACTCCTCCCTGGTCACTGCCCCCATCATGATAAATGTTATATAATCCCCCAGGTCACTGCTCCATCATGATAAATGTTATATACTCTTCCCAGGTCACTGCTCCATCATGATAAATGTTATATACTCCTCCAGGTCACTGCTCCATCATGATAAATGTTATATACTCTTCCCAGATCACTGCCCCCATCATGATAAATGTTATATACTCCTCCCTGGTCACTGCCCCCATCATGATAAATGTTATATACTCCTCCCTGGTCACTGCCCCCATCATGATAAATGTTATATAATCCCCCAGGTCACTGCTCCATCATGATAAATGTTATATACTCTTCCCAGGTCACTGCTCCATCATGATAAATGTTATATACTCCTCCAGGTCACTGCTCCATCATGATAAATGTTATATACTCTTCCCAGATCACTGCCCCCATCATGATAAATGTTATATACTCCTCCCTGGTCACTGCCCCCATCATGATAAATGTTATATACTCCTCCCAGATCACTGCTCCATCATGATAAATGTTATATAATCCCCCAGGTCACTGCCCCCATCATGATAAATGTTATATACTCTTCCCAGGTCACTGCCCCCATCATGATAAATGTTATATACTCTTCCCAGGTCACTGCCCCCATCATGATAAATGTTATATACTCCTCCCAGGTCACTGCCCCCATCATGATAAACCTCCCCCCTGCCTTTATTTTTATTATTTTTTAGTTTTCTTCCTTGATATTGCTCTGTATTTTCTGTTCAGTCAGATTCATAGACTGGGAAGGGGCATTCCCCAGCAGGCGTGACATCATCTGAAGCCATACAGGGGAGAACTTCCTCCCTCACTCTGCTACACACAGCCCAGAGCAGTTCAGTGTGAGATGAGCTATGATTGGCCAAGGCTGCACACAACCCCCTCAGCATTTCCTGATTTCGGACTTCTGCCAGGCCATCAGGAGTCCAAAGTCTGTGCAAGTGATGGGGGGAAATGTGCTCTAGACAAGTAGGGAGACACCTAGTGGCAGCTTTTTTTAAACATAGAAAACATTATGTATATTTTTTTAAACAAAGTATATAAGAAATATTTTTTATTTACCATAAGGTGCGCATTAGCAAAAATGACAGTGCCCATTTAATGAAATTCTATTCTGAGTCATGCATGAGGTCATGTCTTGGTTTAGGCCTCAGACAAGTCAGTGAGGATTTTACGGTCAGTGAGGAAGAGGAGAGGCGCAGTAGAACCCTTAAAGCAGATGCCCCATTCTTGACAGTCAGTATAGTCCTAGAAGATCTTGGTCACCAGGTTCCCAATTACATATCTGGCTCTAGGGAGTAGAACGTTGAGACAGTAGGGGGTGCTTATTCCTGTCTCAGACGCATCCACCTCAAGGATGAATGGCAGATCGGGTTTAAGATGTATCAGGATGGGAACTGCAGTAGAAGAGGCCTAGAGGGCTTTATTGGCTTCAGGAGACCAGTAATTGGGATCTTCCCCCATCTTAGTCATATTGGTCAGTGGTTCCACAAAGGAGGAAAAATTGCAAATTAAACTTCTAATAATAATTGGAGAACTCATAACATAAAACCTTTGGATGAAGCGGAGCCCTATGGGCCGTGGCCATTCTAGTACTGCAGACAGTTTCTCAGTATTTGTATTCATCAGGCAACTCAGGAAAAGAAGATGTACGTAGGCAGGTTCAGGAGCGGGCTGGGGGCCACAACAACACTGTTTAAGAGACTCTTGGAGTCTTTGGGTTTCCCCCATAGTGCGGAGACACAATCATACTTTGGGGAGTAAGGGGGAAGTCTGGAGCTGGGGTGGCAGTGGCAACTGGAGTGGGTTGAGCCATAGGTAGTTGTAGGGAAGGAGTCAGATATGTATGGCACCCGAGAGTCTGGAGGGTAAACACAAACAAAAGTACAAAAATTGGTGCACAGGGTCCAATCTAATGGAAATAGAGAGTAAAGAAGTCCCGGCCCAGGTTGTGGTAATACCCTTCAAACGTTTATTCACATTAGGAAATATACCAAACAAACGCAAGATGCGTTTCGGTTTCCGACGAAATGCGTCTTTCATTTGTTTGTTGTATTTCCTGATGTGAATAAACATTTGAAGAGCATTACAACAACCTGTGCCGGGACATCTTTACTCTCTATTAGGATTCTTGGTCCACCAGCACGGCATCCGGATTGGAGTGCCGTCCTTCTCTCCATTTTACCAATCCAGTGGAAATGTCTGGGTTACCTCTGCCCTTGAATTCATAGCCCTTGTGTAGGGTCCAGGAACCTGACAGAAACATGAATATAATTTATTTAAAAAAAAAAGGATCCTAAGGTGGGTAGTCAGACGAGCCGGGTCAGGTAGGAATGCCGGTTACTAGGAGCCAGGAGCGGTCAGACAAAGCCAGGTCATACATAGGAGCCACAGTATCCTAAGGATAGGGGATGAATTTCAGATCGCATGTGGGGGGGGGGGGGGGGTCCGACCGCTGGGGGCCCCCCGCGATCTCCCGTTCAGGATAGGGGATAAGTTTTCATATCCTGGAGTACTCCTTTAAATGGAGTGAGAACGTCATTTCTATACACCCCATGATGCACAAAATATGGTATGAGCCACGGAGATACAATATGGACCCAATAATGATTGTTACTATAGAAACATAGAACCCTCTGCCCCATCTAGTCTGCCCAATAGAATATAAAAAAGTAACTTAAAGGGGATTTTTAAGGTTTGGGTAAATATGCAGTGTATTCCGAATTTCTTTTGACCACATCCTGACTCCCCCTTGACTCCACCTTGACTCCCCCTTGACTCCCCCTTGACTTCACCTTGACTCCACCTTGACTACGCTTTTACTCTCCTTGACTCCCCCTTGACGCTCCTTGACTCGACCTTGACTCCCCCTTGACTCCGCCTTTACTCCCCCTTGACTCCGCCTTTACTCCCCCTTGATTCCACCTTGACTCCCCCTTGATGTGACCTTGACTCCCCCTTGACTCCTCCTTGACTCTTCCTTGACTCCCCCTTGACTCTCCTTTACTCGCCCTTGACTCTGCCTTTACTCCCCCTTTACTCGACCTAGACTCCGCCTTGACTCCCCCTTGACTCTTCCTTGACTCCCCCTTGACTCCGCCTTTACTTTCCTTTACTCCCGTTGACTCTCCCTTGACTCCCCTTTGACTCTTCCTTGACACCCCCTTGACTCCGCCTTTACTTCCCTTTACTCCCGTTGACTCCCCCTTGAGTCCCATTTGACTCCCCCTTGACTCCCCTTTGACTCCCCCTTGACTCCCCTTTGACTCCCCCTTGACTCCACGCTCCCTTGCCGCCAGTCTTTGCTCTCACTGCCAGGTTGTGACATTTCCTCTATGGTGACATCATCTCTAGTGGCCAGTGGGACCCCTAATGATAAGAATAATGAAGGGGCTGCAGCGCTCGTGTCCTCTTTATGGGGCCAAATAGGAGGTTTGTGTCCCAGAGTTTGCAGTTCCAGAATTCCTCTTTAAAGATAAACATAAGAACTAAAAGGTTTTATAAAAGGTTTTATTAACCCCGATGTAACTTGTATCTCTTCCCTCCTGCTGTAGAAATCACCGGTGGACCTCCAGGTAATTTACATTATTGATATTTAATATAAATTATTATCAAAGAAAGATAACGGAGAGAATCTCCCACGATCTGTGCACCCCTTGTAGTTTTTTTGTACAAATCCGTTGTTAGCGCCTAAATAAGCCTGCACCTCCCCCCATCCACCTATTGGTGGGACTTCACCATCACTAGTCCTACAGCACCATCTCTTTTATTCCTGTACAGCTACAACCATTACTGTAACTTAGCCATGTGATCACCAGTCTGACCCACAAAAAAAGGGGAAATTTATCACCTGGGATGAGGAAAAGTTGATCAGTTGCAAATAGCCACCAACGAGAGAGTCTCTTTCATATTAAAAAGGCCTTATTAAAAATGAAAAGCGATCTGGTTGGTTGCTATGGGCAACTGGTCAACTTTTTCTCCTGGAACTACTGACTTCTTGTGAACTACAGGATGATCACCTATCAGACCCCCCTGCTAGCTCACAGACACCTCCAGCTCTAGCTGTATACTGCTGCTATCTCTATGTGATCAAGATATACAGTAGTTATACCCCTCCCCTCCAGCTCTATCTGTATACTGCTGCTATCTCTATGTGATCAGGATATATAGTAGTTACACCCCTCCCCTCCAGCTCTATCTGTATACTGCTGCTATCTCTATGTGATCAGGATATATAGTAGTTATACCCCTCCCCTCCAGCTCTATCTGTATACTGCTGCTATCTCTATGTGATCAGGATATATAGTAGTTACACCCCTCCCCTCCAGCTGTATGGGGGAGAGTTATCAAAACCTGTCCAGAAAAAAAGTTACTGAGTTGCCCATAGCAGCCAATCAGATCGCTTCTTTCATTGTTCAGAGACCTCGTTAAGTAAACGATCTGATTGGTCGCTATACTCCACCACTCTTCCTCTCCCCTATGATGTAATAATAATCGCCTGCGCTTCTTTGGTTCACGTGAATCTACTGACAGAACAGACGCATTTCAGCAGATATTTGTATTTCTAGGTGAATATCCTAAAGGAATCCTGCAGAAGTTAATAGGTGAGTAACGCAGCGGGGATCGGTAATGTCAGCTGGTTGTATCCTCCGCTCCTGTTCACACACCTCATATTCATGGAGTCATAAACCATTGGGGAATGGCTTCACATGTCCGTAACAATATAGGGGGTATGCTGGGCACAATTACATCACTTACCCTGTAAATGGGTTTATTTTGTAGTGTATATACCGTATACCAGTGTTTCCCAACCAGGGTGCCTCCAGCTGTTGCAAAACTACAACTCCCAGCAGGCCTTTGGCCTGCTGGGAGTTGTAGTTTTGCAACAGCGGGAGGCCACCTGGTTGGGAAACACTGCTGTATACAGTGACTTCACACCAGAGTATTCTATAGGAAGAAGTCACCTGGCTGCACTGCTCAACAGGACCTTCAGCCTCCACAGGTCACATGATTGTGACATCACCCCAGGTCCTTAACCCTCATCATGCAACCGATTCGGAGCAGGTCCTGGTCGGGCAGTCACTGCTGTTGTGGGGAGATCTCTGCTCCTCAGTGACTGCCCGACCAGGACCTGCATGATGCATGGAGGAGACTGACAATTACAAAAGATACAACAAAAATAATTAGTACTGGCAGCTGCGGGCCCCCGAGCCAGCCGGGCCCTGGGACAGTGCCCAAAGTCAGTCAGCCCCTGGATAAAAGCTGTAGCCCCATAACATCCGAATGTCACCCCACTGACTGAAAACACCAGACATGATTTCACCTTCACATTATCTGCTCATCCTAAGGGTTCACATACTTTTACCGCTCACAGATATGGGATATTGGATTATAAATGACCAACCCTATAGATGTATTGTATAGTTAGAAGCGGCTTTCATGAGGCCCTTAGTTATAACAAATTAATTGATATTTTTCGAGATTCTGGGGTTAAAATCCTATCAAATACAGTTGAGATCTAATATAACAATATAACACAGGCGTATAATATAGTGAGGTCTAATAATATAACAATATAATACAGGTGTATAATATAGTGAGATCTAATAATATAACAATATAACACAGGTGTATAATATAGTGAGGTCGAATAATATAACAATATAATACAGGTGTATAATATAGTGAGATCTAATAATATAACAATATAACACAGGTGTATAATATAGTGAGATCTAATAATATAACAATATAATACAGGTGTATAATATAGTGAGATCTAATAATATAACAATATAACACAGGTGTATAATATAGTGAGATCTAATAATATAACAATATAACACAGGTGTATAATATAGTGAGATCTAATAATATAACAATATAACACAGGTGTATAATATAGTGAGATCTAATAATATAACAATATAAAACAGGTGTATAATATAGTGAGGTCTGATAATATAACAATATAACACAGGTGTATAATATAGTGAGATCTAATAATATAACAATATAACACAGGTGTATAATATAGTGAGATCTAATAATATAACAATATAACACAGGTGTATAATATAGTGAGATCTAATAATATAACAATATAACACAGGTGTATAATATAGTGATATCTAATAATATAACAATATAACACAGGTATATAATATAGTGAGATCTAATAATATAACAATATAACACAGGTGTATAATATAGTGAGATCTAATAATATAACAATATAACACAGCTGTATAATATAGTGAGATCTAATAATATAACAATATAAAACAGGTGTATAATATAGTGAGGTCTGATAATATAACAATATAACACAGGTGTATAATATAGTGAGATCTAATAATATAACAATATAACACAGGTGTATAATATAGTGAGATCTAATAATATAACAATATAATACAGGTGTATAATATAGTGAGATCTAATAATATAACAGTATAATACAGGTGTATAATATAGTGAGATCTAATAATATAACAATATAACACAGGTATATAATATAGTGAGATCTAATAATATAACAATATAACACAGGTGTATAATATAGTGAGATCTAATAATATAACAATATAACACAGGTGTATAATATAGTGAGATCTAATAATATAACAATATAACACAGCTGTATAATATAGTGAGATCTAATAATATAACAATATAATACAGGTGTATAATATAGTGAGATCTAATAATATAACAATATAACACAGGTGTATAATAAAGTGAGATCTAATAATATAACAATATAACACAAGTGTATAATATAGTGAGATCTAATAATATAACAATATAACACAGGTGTATAATATAGTGAGATCTAATAATATAACAATATAACACAACAGGTGTATAATATAGTGAGATCTAATAATATAACAATATAACACAGGTGTATAATATAGTGAGATCTAATAATATAACAATATAACACAGGTATATAATATAGTGAGATCTAATAATATAACAATATAACAAAGGTGTATAATATAGTGAGATCTAATAATATAACAATATAACACAGCTGTATAATATAGTGAGATCTAATAATATAACAATATAATACAGGTGTATAATATAGTGAGATCTAATAATATAACAATATAACACAGGTGTATAATATAGTGAGATCTAATAATATAACAATATAACACAGGCGTATAATATAGTGAGATCTAATAATATAACAATATAACACAGGTGTATAATATAGTGAGATCTAATAATATAACAATATAACACAGGTGTATAATATAGTGAGGTCTAATAATATAACAATATAACACAGGTATATAATATAGTGAGATCTAATAATATAACAATCTAACACAGGTGTATAATATAGTGAGATCTAATAAAATAACAATATAACACAGGTGTATAATATAGTGAGATCTAATAATATAACAATATAACACAGGTGTATAATATAGTGAGGTCTAATAATATAACACAGGTGTATAATATAGTGAGATCTAATAATATAACAATGTAACACAGGTGTATAATATAGTGAGATCTAATAATATAACACAGGTGTATAATATAGTGAGATCTAATAATATAACAATATAACACAGGTGTATAATATAGTGAGATCTAATATAACAATATAACACAGGCGTATAATATAGTGAGATCTAATAATATAACAATATAACACAGGTGTATAATATAGTGAGATCTAATAATATAACAATATAACACAGGTGTATAATATAGTGAGATCTAATAATATAACAATGTAACACAGGTGTATAATATAGTGAGATCTAATAATATAACAATATAACACAGGTGTATAATATAGTGAGATCTAATAATATAACAATATAACACAGGTGTATAATATAGTGAGATCTAATAATATAACAATATAACACAGGTGTATAATATAGTGAGATCTAATAATATAACAATATAACACAGGTGTATATTATAGTGAGATCTAATAATATAACAATATAACACAGGTGTATAATATAGTGAGATCTAATAATATAACAATATAATACAGGTATATAATATAGTGAGATCGAATAATATAACACAGGTGTATAATATAGTGAGATCTAATAATATAACAATATAACACAGGTGTATAATATAGTGAGATCTAATAATATAACAATACAACACAGGTGTATAATATAGTGAGATCTAATAATATAACAATATAACACAGGTGTATAATATAGTGAGATCTAATAATATAACAATATAACACAGGTGTATAATATAGTGAGATCTAATAATATAACAATATAACACAGGTGTATAATATAGTGAGATCTAATAATATAACAATATAACACAGGTGTATAATATAGTGAGGTCTGATAATATAACAATATAATACAGGTGTATAATATAGTGAGATCTAATATAACACTATAACACAGGTGTATAATATAGTGAGATCTAATAATATAACAATATAACACAGGTGTATAATATAGTGAGATCTAATAATATAACAATATAACACAGGTGTATAATATAGTGAGATCTAATAATATAACAATATAACACAGGTGTATAATATAGTGAGATCTAATAATATAACAATGTAACACAGGTGTATAATATAGTGAGATCTAATATAACAATATAACACAGGCGTATAATATAGTGAGATCTAATAATATAACAATATAACACAGGTGTATAATATAGTGAGATCTAATAATATAACAATATTACACAGGTGTATAATATAGTGAGATCTAATAATATAACAATGTAACACAGGTGTATAATATAGTGAGATCTAATAGAACAATATAATACATGTGTATAATATAGTGAGATCTAATAATATAACAATATAATACAGGTGTATAATATAGTGAGGTCTAATAATATAACAATATAACACAGGTATATAATATAGTGAGATCTAATAATATAACAATCTAACACAGGTGTATAATATAGTGAGATCTAATAATATAACACAGGTGTATAATATAGTGAGATCTAATAATATAACAATATAACACAGGTGTATAATATAGTGAGATCTAATAGAACAATATAATACAGGTGTATAATATAGTGAGATCTAATAATATAACAATATAATACAGGTGTATAATATAGTGAGATCTAATAATATAACAATATAATACAGGTGTATAATATAGTGAGATCTAATCATATAACAATATAACACAGGTGTATAATATAGTGAGGTCTAATAATATAACAATATAATACAGGTGTATAATATAGTGAGATCTAATAATATAACAATATAACACAGGTGTATAATATAGTGAGATCTAATAATATAACAATCTAACACAGGTGTATAATATAGTGAGATCTAATAAAATAACAATATAACACAGGTGTATAATATAGTGAGATCTAATAATATAACAATATAATACAGGTGTATAATAAAGTGAGATCTAATAATATAACAGTATAATACAGGTGTATAATATAGTGAGATCTAATAATATAACAATATAACACAGGTGTATAATATAGTGAGATCTAATCATATAACAATATAACACAGGTGTATAATATAGTGAGGTCTAATAATATAACAATATAATACAGGTGTATAATATAGTGAGATCTAACCATATAACAATATAACACAGGTGTATAATAAAGTGAGATCTAATAATATAACAGTATAATACAGGTGTATAATATAGTGAGATCTAATAATATAACAATATAACACAGGTGTATAATATAGTGAGATCTAATAATATAACAATATAATACAGGTGTATAATATAGTGAGATCTAATAATATAACAATATAACAGAGGTGTATAATATAGTGAGATCTAATAATATAACAATATAAAACAGGATTATAATATAGTGAGGTCTGATAATATAACAATATAACACAGGTGTATAATATAGTGAGATCTAATAATATAACAATATAACACAGGTGTATAATATAGTGAGATCTAATAATATAACAATATAACACAGGTGTATAATATAGTGAGATCTAATAATATAACAATATAACACAGGTGTATAATATAGTGAGATCTAATAATATAACAATATAACACAGGTGTATAATATAGTGAGGTCTGATAATATAACAATATTACAGAGGTGTATAATATAGTGAGGTCTGATAATGTAACAATATAACACAGGTATATAATATAGTGAGATCTAATAATATAACAATATAACACAGGTGTATAATATAGTGAGATCTAATATAACAATATAACACAGGTATATAATATAGTGAGATCTAATAATATAACAATATAACACAGGTGTATAATATAGTGAGATCTAATGATATAACAATATAACACAGGTGTATAATATAGTGAGATCTAATAATATAACAATATAACACAGGTGTATAATATAGTGAGATCTAATAATATAACACAGGTGTATAATATAGTGAGATCTAATAATATAACAATATAACACAGGTGTATAATATAGTGAGATCTAATAATATAACAATATAACACAGGTGTATAATATAGTGAGATCTAATAATATAATAATATAACACAGGTGTATAATATAGTGAGATCAAATAATATAACAATATAATACAGGTGTATAATAAAGTGAGATCTAATAATATAACAGTATAATACAGGTGTATAATATAGTGAGATCTAATAATATAACAATATAACACAGGTGTATAATATAGTGAGATCTAATAATATAACAATATAACACAGGTGTATAATATAGTGAGATCTAATAATATAACAATATAACACAGGTGTATAATATAGTGAGATCTAATAATATAACAATATAATAAAGGTGTATAATATAGTGAGGTCTGATAATATAACAATATAATAAAGGTGTATAATATAGTGAGGTCTGATAATGTAACAATATAGCCCAGGTGTATAATAAAGTGAGGTCTGATAATATAACAATATAACACAGGTGTATAATATAGTGAGATCTAATAATATAACAATATAATAAAGGTGTATAATATAGTGAGGTCTGATAATATAACAATATAAAACAGGTGTATAATATAGTGAGATCTAATAATATATCAATATAACACACGTGTATAATATAGTGAGATCTAATAATATAACAATATAACACAGGTGTATAATATAGTGAGATCTAATAATATAACAATATAACACAGGTGTATAATATAGTGAGATCTAATAATATAACAATATAACACAGGTGTATAATATAGTGAGATCTAATAATATATCAATATAACACAGGTGTATAATATAGTGAGATCTAATAATATAACAATATAACACAGGTGTATAATATAGTGAGATCTAATAATATAACAATATAACACAGGTGTATAATATAGTGAGATCTAATAATATAACAATATAACACAGGTGTATAATATAGTGAGATCTAATAATATAACAATATAACACACGTGTATAATATAGTGAGATCTGATAATATAACAATATTACCATTATTATACATATTATACCATTATCGTACATAATATACATATTATACCATTATTATTTATATTATATCATTATCGTACTTATTATACATATTATACCATTATTATTCATATTATACCATTGTTATTCATATTATACCATTATGATACATATTATACCATTATTATATTATACATATTATACCATTATCATAAATATTATACCATTATTATATCATACATATTATACCATTATATAATACATATTATACCGTTATCATATATATTATACCATTATTATACATATTATACCATTATTATATCATACATATTATACCATTATTATATCATACATATTATACCATTATTATATCATACATATTATACCATTATCATACATATTATACCATTATTATATCATACATATGATACCATTATTATATTATACATATTATACCATTATCATACATACTATACCATTATTATATTATATATATTTTGCCATTATTATACATATTATACCATTATCATACATATTATACCATTATCACACATATTATACCATTATTATATTATACATATTTTACCATTATTATACATATTATACCATTATCATACATATTATACCATTATCATACATATTATCATACATATGTATCACATATATTATTATATGTTATTATTATTATATTATTATATGACATTATTATATCATACATATTATACCATTATTATAGCATACATATTATACCATTATTGTATCATACATATTATACCATTATTATATCATACATATTATACCATTATTATATCATACATATTATACCATTATTATACATATTATACCATTATTATACATATTATACCATTATGATACATATTATACCATTATTATATCATACATATTATACCATTATTATATCATACATATTATACCATTATTATATCATAAATATTATACCATTATTATATTATACATATTATACCATTATCATACATATTATACCATTATTAAATTGTACATAATATACCATTATTATATCATACATATTATACCATTATCATACATATTATACCATTATTATATTGTACATATTATACCATTATTATATCATACATATTATATCATTATTATATCATAAATATTATACCATTATTATATCATACATATTATACCATTATTATATCTTACATATTATACCATTATTATACTGTACATATTATACCATTATTATATCATACATATTATACCATTATTATATCATACATATTATACCATTATTATATCATACATATTATACCATTATTATATCATACATATTATACCATTATTATATCATACATATTATACCATTATTATATTATACATATAATACCATTATCGTAGATATTATACCATTATTATATCATACATATTATACCATTATTATATCATACATATTATACCATTATTATACGTATTATACCATTATTATATCATACATATTATACCATTATTATATCATAAATATTATACCATTATTATATTATACATATTATACCATTATCATACATATTATACCATTATTAAATTGTACATAATATACCATTATTATATCATACATATTATACCATTATCATACATATTATACCATTATTATATTGTACATATTATACCATTATTATATCATACATATTATATCATTATTATATCATAAATATTATACCATTATTATATCATACATATTATACCATTATTATATCATACATATTATACCATTATCATACATATTATACCATTATTATATTATACATATTATACCATTATCATAAATATTATACCATTATTATATCATACATATTATACCATTATCATACATATTATACCATTATTATATTATACATATTATACCATTATCATATATATTATACCATTATTATATCATACATATTATACCATTATCGTACATATTATACCATTATTATATCATACATAAAGATTGTGGGAATGAGGTTCATCTGCTCAATGTTGTTTTTTTAGCCGACGGTGGGGCAGGAAATGGACTGATACAGACAGCAATAAGTGAGTCTCCATGGGTCAAAAATTTCTAAGTTTTCTTTTAATTTACATAATTTAACCCACTAATGACTGACGCTCGCTTTACATCCATCCATGGAAATAACCCTTTAGACACTGTGATCAAAGTTGATTGTGACCGAAAATGCCGAAAATCTACTGCCGGTAGCTTAGTGGAGCTAATTAAACTACACATAAAAAAAATTACCAAAGTCAATAATTGTGTATTTTTGGTCACTTTATAAACCATTAACAAAGTTATTAAAAAGCGATCAAGAAGTCCCATCAAAACTTAAATGGTCCCGATAGAAACTACAGATCAAGGCGCAAAAAATGACCCTCATACATCATACATGAAAAAAGTTATAGGGTCACAAGAGGAAGAGGACAATTTTAAGCATATTCCTTTTCTTACAAAAAGTTATAATTTTAAGTAGAAAAGTAAAACAAAACCTTCACAAATTGAGATGGCTGTAAACGTATGGACAGAATACAGATCGTGTATATTCATGAACTGCGCTGTTACTAGTGTGAAATGTTGTTTCCTCTCTACTTATTTTGGGGATTCACAGATTTCGGGGATATTTTCTGAGCTTTTTCTAGCTGGAAATTTCCAGCCATTTATTCTCAGAATTTTCTGTGAATTCAATAGTAAATAGGTCAGATTGTGAAACCACACCCCTTTTCTGCAAATATGCGAATTTCGCGAATATAGGACGAATATTCGTCCATATATTTGTGAAATATTGTGAATTCGAATATGGCCCCTGCCGCTCATCACTATTATTATCCTGGTATTATTGGGGCAATGTGTGGCCCCTCCTGTTGGGTGGGATACACTTTACCTCCTGATCTGTGCCCCTCATCCTATTACAATTAGTTTATTATAATTAACCTTATGAAGCTATTATAGATTTGACTTTAAATATTTAGTCATTTTTATTATTTAACTTTTTCAGTGATAAGATATTAACCCCTTAAGGACCAAGGACGTACCGGTACGTCCTTGGTCCTGCTCTTCTGATATAACGCGGGGTTACACAGTAACCCCGCGTCATATCATGGCGGGCCCGGCGTCATAGTGAAGCCGGGACCCGCCTCTAATAGCGCGCAGCGCCGATCGCGGCGCCGCGCGCTATTAACCCTTTAGCCGCGCGCTCAAAGCTGAGCCGCGCGGCTAAAAGTGAAAGTGAAAGTTCCCGGCTAGCTCAGTCGGGCTGTTCGGGATAGCCGCGGCTAATCGCGGCATCCCGAACAGCTGACAGGACAGCGGGAGGGCCCCTACCTGCCTCCTCGCTGTCCGATCGCCGAATGACTGCTCAGTGCCTGAGATCCAGGCATGAGCAGTCATCCGGCAGATTCGTTGATCACTGGTTTCCTATGAGAAACCAGTGATCAACATAGAAGATCAGTGTGTGCAGTGTTATAGGTCCCTATGGGACCTATAACACTGCAAAAAAAAAGTGAAAAAAAAAAGTGAATAAAGATCATTTAACTCCTCCCCTATTAAAAGTTTGAATCACCCCCCTTTTCCAATAATAAAAAAAACACAGTGTAAATAAAGATAAAAATAAATATATGTGGTATCACCGCGTGCGGAAATGTCCGAATTATAAAAATATATCATTAATTAAACCGCTCGGTCAATGGCGTGCGCGCAAAAAAATTCCAAAGTCCAAAATAGTGCATTTTTGGTCACTTTTTATATCATTTAAAAATGAATAAAAAGTGATCAATAAGTCCTATCAATACAAAAATGGTACCGTTAAAAACTTCAGATCACGGCGCAAAAAATGGGCCCTCACACCGCCCCATACACGGAAAAATAAAAAAGTTATAGGGGTCAGAAGATGACAATTTTAAACGTATTAATTTTCCTGCATGTAGTTATGATTTTTTCCAGAAGTCCGACAAAATCAAACCTATATAAGTAGGGTATCATTTTAATCGTATGGACCTACAGAATACATATCAGGTGTCATTTTTACCGAAAAATGTACTACGTGGAAACGGAAGCCCCCAAAAGTTACAAAACAGCGTTTTTTTTTTCAATTTTGTCGCACAATGATTTTTTTTTCCCGCTTCACCATAGATTTTTGGGCAAAATGACTGACGTCATTACAAAGTAGAATTGGTGGCGCAAAAAATAAGCCATCATATGGATTTTTAGGTGTAAATTTGAAAGAGTTATGATTTTTTAAAGGCAAGGAGCAAAAAACGAAAATGCAAAAACGGAAAAACCTCCGGTCCTTAAGGGGTTAATTGATCATTAAATTGTATTTTTCAGATGCCGGCGGAGATCTTTTATCGGGGACAGGTAGAGTTACATGAATTATAGATCCCGGATTTAAGAATTTGGTATCAGACACATTGGGGGAGATTTATCAATTTGCACGATGACTAGGGGGAGGATAGGAGCTCTGCCGGATGACTGGGGGGAGGATAGGAGCTCTGCCTGATGACTGGGGGAGGATAGGAGCTCTGCCTGATGACTGGGAGGGAAGATAGGAGCGCTGCCAGATGACTAGGGGAGGATAGGAGCTCAGCCTGATGACTGGGGGGGGGGGGGATAGGAGCGCTGCACGATGACTGGGGGAGGATAGGAGCTCTGCCCGATGACTGGGGGGGGGGGATAGGAGCTCTGCCAGATGACTGGGGGAGGATAGGAGTGCATCCTGATGACTGGGAGGGAAGATAGGAGCACTGCACGATGACTGGGGAAGGATAGGAGCTCTGCCTGATGACTGGGAGGGAAGATAGGAGCACTGTACGATGACTGGGGGAGGAGATGAGCGCTGCATGATGACTGGGGGGAGGATAGGAGCGCTGCCTGATGACTGGGAGGGAAGATAGGAGCGTCGCACGATAACTGGGGGGGGGGATAGGAGCACTGCACGATGACTGGGGGAGGATAGGAGCACTGCCCGATGACTGGGGGGAGGATAAGAGCACTGCCAGATGACTGGGGGGAGGAGATGAACACTGCCCAATGACTGGGGGGGGGGAGGATAGGAGCGCTGCACGATGACTGGGGGGAGGATAGGAGCGCTGCCAGATGACTGGGGGGAGGAGATGATCACTGCCCGATGACTGGGGGGGGGGGGGATAGGAGCGCTGCACGATGACTAGGGGGAGGATAGGAGATCTGCCTGATGACTGGGGGGAGGATAGGAGATCTGCCTGATGACTGGGGGGAGGATAGGAGCGCTGCATGAACTCTGGGGGAGGAGATGAGCGCTGCACGATGACTGGGGGGAGGATAGGAGAGCTGCTGATGACTTGGGGGAGGATAGGAGCACTGCACGATGACTAGGGGGAGGAGAGGAGAGCTGTCTGATGACTGGGGGGAGATTGGAACGCTGCACGAACTCTGGGGGAGGAGATGAGCGCTGCTCGATGACTGGGGGGAGAATAGGAGAGCTGCCCGATGACTGGGGGGAGGATAGGAGCGCTGCATGATGACTGGGGGAGATTGGAACGCTGCACGAACTCTGGGGGAGGAGATGAGCGCTGCACGATGACTGGGGGGAGAATAGGAGAGCTGCCCGATGACTGGGGGGAGGATAGGAGCGCTGCATGAACTCTGGGGGAGGAGATGAGCGCTGCACGATGACTGGGGGGAGGATAGGAGAGCTGCCCGATGACTGGGGGAGGATAGGAGCGCTGCATGAACTCTGGGGGAGGAGATGAGCGCTGCACGATGACTGGGGGGAGGATAGGAGAGCTGCTGATGACTGGGGGGAGGATAGGAGCGCTGCACGTAACTGGGGGGGAGGATAGGAGCGCTGCATGATGACTGGGGGGAGGATAGGAGAGCTGCCCGATGACTGGGGGAGGATAGGAGCGCTGCTCGATGACTTGGGGAGGATAGGAGCGCTGCACGTAACTGAGGGGGAGGATAGGAGCGCTGCACGATGACTGGGGGGAGGATAGGAGCGCTGCACGTAACTGGGGGGGATAATAGGAGCGCTGCAGGATGACTAGGGGGAGCATAGGAGCGCTGCATGTAACTGGGGGGAGAATAGGAGCGCTGCATGTAACTGGGGAGAGGATAGGAGCGCTGCATGATGACTTGGGGGAGGATAGGAGCGCTGCATGATGACTTGGGGGAGGATAGGAGCTGTGCCAGATGACTGGGGGGAGGATAGGAGTGCTGCATGATGACTGGGGGGAGGATAGGAGCGGTGCCAGATGACTGGGGGGAGGATAGGAGTGCTGCATGATGACTGGGGGGAGGATAGGAGCTGTGCCAGATGACTGGGGGGAGGATAGGAGTGCTGCATGATGACTGGGGGAGATTGGAACGCTGCACGAACTCTGGGGGAGGAGATGAGCGCTGCTCGATGACTGGGGGGAGAATAGGAGAGCTGCCCGATGACTGGGGGGAGGATAGGAGCGCTGCATGAACTCTGGGGGAGGAGATGAGCGCTGCACGATGACTGGGGGGAGGATAGGAGAGCTGCCCAATGACTGGGGGGAGGATAGGAGCGCTGCATGAACTCTGGGGGAGGAGATGAGCGCTGCACGATGACTGGGGGGAGGATAGGAGAGCTGCTGATGACTGGGGGGAGGATAGGAGCGCTGCACGTAACTGGGGGGGGAGGATAGGAGCGCTGCATGATGACTGGGGGGAGGATAGGAGAGCTGCCCGATGACTGGGGGGAGGATAGGAGCGCTGCTCGATGACTTGGGGAGGATAGGAGCGCTGCACGTAACTGAGGGGGAGGATAGGAGCGCTGCACGATGACTGGGGGGAGGATAGGAGCGCTGCACGTAACTGGGGGGGAGGATAGGAGCGCTGCAGGATGACTAGGGGGAGCATAGGAGCGCTGCATGTAACTGGGGGGGGAGGATAGGAGCGCTGCATGTAACTGGGGAGAGGATAGGAGCGCTGAATGATGACTTGGGGGAGGATAGGAGCTGTGCCAGATGACTAGGGGGAGCATAGGAGCGCTGCATGTAACTGGGGAGAGGATAGGAGCGCTGCATGATGACTTGGGGGAGGATAGGAGCGCTGCATGATGACTTGGGGGAGGATAGGAGCTGTGCCAGATGACTGGGGGGAGGATAGGAGCGCTGCATGATGACTTGGGGGAGGATAGGAGCTGTGCCAGATGACTGGGGGGAGGATAGGAGCGCTGCATGTAACTGGGGAGAGGATAGGAGCGCTGCATGATGACTGGGGGGAGGATAGGAGCTGTGCCAGATGACTGGGGGGAGGATAGGAGTGCTGCATGATGACTGGGGGGAGGATAGGAGCTGTGCCAGATGACTGGGGGGAGGATAGGAGTGCTGCATGATGACTTGGGGGAGGATAGGAGCGCTGCATGTAACTGGGGGGAGGATAGGAGCGCTGCATGTAACTGGGGGGAGGATAGGAGCGCTGCATGTAACTGGGGGGAGGATAGGAGCGCTGCATGTAACTGGGGAGAGGATAGGAGCGCTGCATGATGATTGGGG
Source organism: Hyla sarda (assembly GCF_029499605.1). Taxonomy (NCBI): domain Eukaryota; kingdom Metazoa; phylum Chordata; class Amphibia; order Anura; family Hylidae; genus Hyla; species Hyla sarda. The sequence continues at coordinate 97,065 of NW_026610642.1, forward strand.
GGAGGATAGGAGCTGTGCCAGATGACTGGGGGGAGGATAGGAGTGCTGCATGATGACTGGGGGGAGGATAGGAGCTGTGCCAGATGACTGGGGGGAGGATAGGAGCTGTGCCAGATGACTGGGGGGAGGATAGGAGTGCTGCATGATGACTGGGGGGAGGATAGGAGCGCTGCCTGATGACTGAGGGAGGAGATGAGCGCTGCACGTAACTGGGGGGAAGATAGGTGCGCTGCACGATGACTGGGGGAGGATAGGAGCGCTGCACGATGACTGGAGGGAAGATGGGAGCGCTGCCTGATGAGCTGTAACAGAAACTGTTCTGGTAGGACACCAGTCCCATAGTCCTCACCAGACACTATGAATTGGTCTTTACAGCTGGAGCCATCAATGGGATTGCAGGAGGACTGACTAATGGAGGTAAGTGACCATCAGATCTGTTTTACTACAAGCGGATCCATAAGATCTGAGGATCCACCATCTCCAGATCACATACTGAGGAGACTTCTCTTTTTTAGGGACCGGGAATGGAGGAGGAGGATTACTGTCGGGAGTGCTCAGTGAGTATCCTGGGACGATCTAATAATCCTACTTAATACTCAGACAGGATCCATGTGGCGGTAGATGAAGATGCCCTATTACAGCGCTGTATGAGGAATATGGCGCATCTATAGACACTGTTATGTAACTTTATATAATGGTTTGGCTAAATATATGTCCATATCTAAAGCCTAAAATACTTCCATCCATTTTCTAATAAGCCCCACCCTTTTCCTACTTGACACGCCTCCTTGATGTTTCACACATAATGTAAATGTGGTGCACGACATGTAGCCATTATTCAGGGAATTTAGTAGTAGTTTCCCCTCTAATACTACAACCACCATCATTACTACCCCCGACACTACTACTAGTACTCATACTCCCTTCACTAGTATTACTACGCAACTAATACTACTACAACCACCATCATTACTACCCCAATACTACTACTAGTACTCATACTCCCTTAACTAGTATTACTACACAACTAATACTACTACAACCACCATCATTACTACCCCTGCTACTATTACTCATACTCCCTTCATTAGTATTACTACGCAACTAATACTACTACAACCACCATCATTACTACCCCCGATTCTACTACTAGTACTTATACTCCCTTTACTAGTATTACTACACAACTAATACTACTACAACCACCATCATCATTACTACCCCTGATACTACTACTAGTACTCATACTCCCTTTACTAGTATTACTACACAACTAATACTACTACAACCACCATCATTACTACCCTTGATACTACTACTAGTACTCATACTCCCTTCACTAGTATTACTACACAACTAATACTACTACAACCACCATCATTACTACCCCCAATACTACTACTAGTACTCATACTCCCTTTACTAGTATTACTACACAACTTATACTACTACAACCACCACCATTACTACCCCTGATACTACTACTAGTGCTCATACTCCCTTTACTAGTATTACTACACAACTAATACTACTACAACCACCATCATTACTACCCCCGATTCTACTGCTAGTACTCATACTCCCTTTACTAGTATTACTACACAACTTATACTACTACAACCACCACCATTACTACCCCTGATACTACTACTAGTACTCATACTCCCTTTACTAGTATTACTACACAACTAATTACTACTACAACCACCATCATTACTACCCCTGCTAGAACTACTAGTACTCATACTCCCCTTTACTAGTATTACTACACAACTAATACTACTATAACCACAATCATTACTACCCCTGCTACAACTACTAGTACTCATACTCCCTTCACTAGTATTACTACACAACTTATACTACTAAAACCACCATCATTACTACCACCGATACTACTACTAGTACTCATACTCCCTTTACAAGTATTACTACACAACTAATACTACTACAATCACCATCATTACTACCCCCGATACTACTACTAGTACTCATACTCCCTTTACTAGTATTACTACACAACTAATACTACAACAACCACCACCATTACTACCCTCGATTCTACTACTAGTACTCATACTCCCTTTACTAGTATTACTACACAACTAATACTACTACAACCACCACCATTACTACCCCTGATACTACTACTAGTACTCATACTCCCTTTACTAGTATTACTACACAACTTATACTACTACAACCACCATCATTACTACCCCCGATACTACTGCTAGTACTCATACTCCCTTTACTAGTATTACTACACAACTAATACTACTACAACCACCACCATTACTACCCCGATACTACTACTAGTACCCATACTCCCTTTACTAGTATTACTACACAACTAATACTACTACAAACACCATCATTACTACCCCTGATACTACTACTAGTACTCATACTCCCTTTACTAGTATTACTACACAACTAATACTACTACAACCACCATCATTACTACCCCTGCTACAACTACTAGTACTCATACTCCCTTTACTAGTATTACTACACAACTAATACTACTACAACAACCATCATTACTACCCCCGATACTACTACTAGTACTCACACTCCCTTTACTAGTATTACTACACAACTAATACTACTACAACCACCACACCATTACTACCCCTGCTACAACTACTAGTACTCATACTCCCTTCACTAGTATTACTACACAACTAATACTACTACAAACACCATTACTACCCCTGCTACTACTACTAGAACTCATACTGCCTTTACTAGTATTACTACACAACTAATACTACTAAAACCACCACCATTACTACCCCTGCTACTTCTACTAGTACTCATACTCCCCTTTACTAGTATTACTACACAACTAATACTGCTACAACCACCACACATTACTACCCCTGCTACTACTACTAGTACTCATACTGCTTTACTAGTATTACTACACAACTTATACTACTACAACCACCACCATTACTACCCCTGCTACTACTAGTAGTACTCATACTCCCTTTACTAGTATTACTACACAACTAATACTACTACAACCACCATCATTACTACCCCGATACTACTACTAGTACTCATACTCCCTTTACTAGTATTACTACACAACTTATACTACTACAACTACCATCATTACTACCCCCGATACTACTACTAGTACTCATACTCCCTTTACTAGTATTACTACACAACTAATACTACTACAACCACCACCATTACTACCCCCGATACTATTACTAGTACTCATACTCCCTTTACTACTAGTATTACTACACAACTAATACTACTACAACCACCATCATTACTACCTCTGCTACAACTACTAGTACTCATACTCCCTTTACTAGTATTACTACACAACTAATACTACTACAACCACCATCATTACTACCCCCGATACTACTACTAGTACTCACACTCCCTTTACTAGTATTACTACACAACTAATACTACTACAACCACCACCATTACTACCCCTGCTACAACTACTAGTACTCATACTCCCTTCACTAGTATTACTACACAACTAATACTACTACAAACACCATTACTACCCCTGCTACTACTACTAGAACTCATACTGCCTTTACTAGTATTACTACACAACTAATACTACTAAAACCACCACCATTACTACCCCTGCTACTACTACTATTACTCATACTCCCTTTACTAGTATTACTACACAACTAATACTGCTACAACCACCACCATTACTACCCCTGCTACTACTACTAGTACTCATACTGCTTTACTAGTATTACTACACAACTTATACTACTACAACCACCACCATTACTACCCCTGCTACAACTACTAGTACTCATACTCCCTTCACTAGTATTACTACACAACTAATACTACTACAAACACCATTACTACCCCTGCTACTACTACTAGAACTCATACTGCCTTTACTAGTATTACTACACAACTAATACTACTAAAACCACCACCATTACTACCCCTGCTACTACTACTAGTACTCATACTCCCTTTACTAGTATTACTACACAACTAATACTGCTACAACCACCACCATTACTACCCCTGCTACTACTACTAGTACTCATACTGCTTTACTAGTATTACTACACAACTTATACTACTACAACCACCACCATTACTACCCCTGCTACTACTACTAGTACTCATACTCCCTTTACTAGTATTACTACACAACTAATACTACTACAACCACCATCATTACTACCCCGATACTACTACTAGTACTCATACTCCCTTTACTAGTATTACTACACAACTTATACTACTACAACTACCATCATTACTACCCCCGATACTACTACTAGTACTCATACTCCCTTTACTAGTATTACTACACAACTAATACTACTACAACCACCACCATTACTACCCCCGATACTATTACTAGTACTCATACTCCCTTTACTAGTATTACTACACAACTAATACTACTACAACCACCATCATTACTACCTCTGCTACAACTACTAGTACTCATACTCCCTTTACTAGTATTACTACACAACTAATACTACTACAACCACCATCATCACTACCCCCGATACTACTACTAGTACTCACACTCCCTTTACTAGTGTTACTACACAACTAATACTACTACAACCACCATCATTACTACCCCTGCTACAACTACTAGTACTCATACTCCCTTCACTAGTATTACTACACAACTTATACTACTACAACCACCATCATTACTACCCCCGATACTACTACTAGTACTCATACTCCCTTTACTAGTATTACTACACAACTAATACTACTACAATCACCATCATTACTACCCCCGATACTACCACTAGTACTCATACTCCCTTTACTAGTATTACTACACAACTAATACTACAACAACCACCACCATTAGTACCCCCGATTCTACTACTAGTACTCATACTCCCTTTACTAGTATTACTACACAACTTATACTACTACAACCACCATCATTAATACCCCCGATACTACTGCTAGTACTCATACTCCCTTTACTAGTATTACTACACAACTAATTCTACTACAAACACCATCATTAATACCCCCGATACTACTACTAGTACTCATACTCCCTTTACTAGTATTACTACACAACTTATACTACTACAACCACCACCATTACTACCCCTGCTACAACTACTAGTACTCATACTCCCTTCACTAGTATTATTACACAACTTATACTACTACAACCACCATCATTACTACCCCCGATATTACTACTAGTACTCATACTCCCTTCACTAGTATTACTACACAACTAATACTACTACAACCACAATCATTACTACCCCTGCTACAACTACTAGTACTCATACTCCCTTCACTAGTATTACTACACAACTAATACTACTACAAACACCATTACTACCCCTGCTACTACTACTAGTACTCATACTGCCTTTACTAGTATTACTACACAACTAATACTACTAAAACCACCACCATTACTACCCCTGCTACTACTACTAGTACTCATACTCCCTTTACTAGTATTACTACACAACTAATACTACTACAACCACCACCATTACTACCCCCGATACTACTACTAGTACTCATACTCCCTTTACTAGTATTACTACACAACTTATACTACTACAACCACCACCATTACTACCCCCGATACTACTACTAGTACTCATACTCCCTTTACTAGTATTACTACACAACTAATACTACTACAACCACCATCATTACTACCCCTGCTACAACTACTAGTACTCATACTCCCTTTACTAGTATAACTACAAAACTAATACTACTACAACCACCATCATTACTACCCCTGCTACAACTACTAGTACTCATACTCCCTTTACTAGTATTACTACACAACTAATACTACTACAACCACCATCATTACTACCCCTGCTACAACTACTAGTACTCATACTCCCTTCACTAGTATTACTACACAACTAAAACTACTACAAACACCACCATTACTACCCCTGCTACTACTACTAGTACTCATACTGCCTTTACTAGTATTACTACACAACTAATACTACTAAAACCACCACCATTACTACCCCTGCTACTACTACTAGTACTCATACTCCCTTTACTAGTATTACTACACAACTAATACTGCTACAACCACCACCATTACTACCCCTGCTACTACTACTAGTACTCATACTGCCTTTACTAGTATTACTACACAACTAATACTACTACAACCACCACCATTAATACCCCTGCTACTACTACTAGTACTCATAGTCCCTTTACTAGTATTACTACACAACTAATACTACTACAACCACCATCATTACTACCCCCGATACTACTACTACTAGTACTCATACTCCCTTTACTAGTATTACTACACAACTTATACTACTACAACCACCATCATTACTACCCCCGATACTACTACTAGTACTCATAGTCCCTTTACTAGTATTACTACACAACTAATACTACTACAACCACCACCATTACTACCCCCAATACTATTACTAGTACTCATACTCCCTTTACTAGTATTACTACACAACTAATACTACTACAACCACCATCATTACTACCTCCGATACTACTACTAGTACTCACACTGCCTTTACTAGTATTACTACACAACTAATACTACTACAACCACCATCATTACTACCCCTGCTACAACTACTAGTACTCATACTCCCTTCACTAGTATTACTACACAACTTATACTACTGCAACCACCATCATTACTACCCCTGATACTACTACTAGTACTCATACTCCCTTTACTAGTATTACTACACAACTAATACTACTACAATCACCATCATTACTACCCCCGATACTACCACTAGTACTCATACTCCCTTTACTAGTATTACTACACAACTAATACTACAACAACCACCACCATTACTACCCCCGATTCTACTACTAATACTCATACTCCCTTTACTAGTATTACTACACAACTTATACTACTACTACAACCACCATCATTACTACCCCCGATACTACTGCTAGTACTCATACTCCCTTTTCTAGTATTACTACACAACTAATACTACTACAAACACCATCATTAATACCCCCGATACTACTACTAGTACTCATATTCCCTTTACTAGTATTACTACACAACTTATACTACTACAACCACCACCATTACTACCCCCGATACTACTTCTAGTACTCATACTCCATTTACTAGTATTACTACACAACTAATACTACTACAACCACCATCATTACTACCCCTGATACTACTACTAGTACTCATACTCCCTTTACTAGTATTACTACACAACTAATACTACTACAACCACCACCATTACTACCCCTGATACTACTACTAGTACTCATACTCCCTTTACTAGTATTACTACACAACTAATACTACTACAACCACCATCATTACTACCCCTGCTACAACTAATAGTACTCATACTCCCTTTACTAGTATTACTACACAACTAATATTACTACAACCACCATCATTACTACCCCTGCTACTACTACTAGTACTCATACTGCCTTTACTAGTATTACTACACAACTAATACTACTACAACCACCACCATTACTACCCCTGCTACTACTGCTAGTACTCATACTCCCTTTACTAATATTACTACACAACTAATACTGCTACAACCACCACCATTACTACCCCTGCTACTACTACTAGTACTCATACTGCCTTTACTAGTATTACTAAACAACTTATACTACTACAACCACCACAATTACTACCTCTGCTACTACTAGTACTCATACTCCCTTTACTAGTTTTACTACACAACTAATACTACTACAACCACCATCATTACTACCCCTGCTGCAACTACTAGTACTCATACTCCCTTTACTAGTATTACTGTACAACTAATACTACTACAACCACCACCATTACTACCCCTGCTACTACTACTAGTACTCATATTGCCTTTACTAGTATTACTACACAACTAATACTACTACAACCACCATCATTACTGCCCCCGATACTACTTATAATACTCATACTCCCTTTACTAGTATTACTACACAACTAATACTACTACAACCACCACCATTACTACCCCTGCTACTAGTAGTACTCATGCTCCCTTCACTAGTATTACTACGAAACTAATACTACTACAACCGCCATCATTACTACCCCTGCTACAACTACTAGTACTCATACTGCCTTTACTAGTATTACTACACAACTTATACTACTACAACCACCACAATTACTACCCCTGCTACTACTACTAGTACTCATACTCCCTTTACTAATATTACTGCACAAATAAGACTACTACAACCACCACCATTAATACCTCTGCTACTACTACTAGTACTCATACTCCCTTTGCAAAGTATTACTGCACAACTAATACTACTACAACCACCACCATTACTACCCCTGCTACTACTACTAGTACTCATACTCCTTCCACTAGTATTACTACACAACTAATACTACTACAACCACCATCATTACTACCCCTGCTACTACTACTAGTACTCATACTACTTTTACTAGTATTACTACACAACTTACACTACTACAACCACCACCATTACTACCCCTGCTACTACTACTAGTACTCATACTCCCTTTACTAGTATTACTGCACAACTAATACTACTACAACCACCACCATTACTACCCCTGATACTACTATTAGTACTCATACTCCCTTTACTAGTATTACTGCACAACTAATACTACTACAACCACCATCATTACTACCCCCGATACTACTACTAGTACTCATACTCCCTTTACTAGTATTACTACACAACTTATACTACTCGACCACCATCATTACTACCCCCGATACTACTACTAGTACTCATGATCCCTTTACTAGTATTACTACACAACTAATACTACTACAACCACCATCATTACTACCCCCGATACTACTACTAGTACTCTTACTCCCTTAATTAGTATTACTACACAACTAATACTACTACAACCACCACCATTACTACCCCTGCTACTATTTCTCATACTGCCTTTACTAGTATTACTACACAACTAATACTACTACAACCACAACCATTACTACCCCTGCTACTACTACTAGTACTCATATTGCCTTTACTAATATTACGACACAACTTATACTACTACAACCACCACAATTACTACCCCTGCTACTACTACTAGTACTCACACTCCCTTTACTAGTATTACTACACAACTAATACTACTACAACCACCATCTTCTCTACCCCTGCTACAACTACTAGTACTCATACTCCCTTTACTAGTATTACTGCACAACTAATACTACTAAAAACACCACCATTACTACCCCTGCTGCTACTACTACTAGTACTCATACTGTCTTTACTAGTATTACTACACAACTAATACTACTACAACCACCATCATTACAGCCCCCGATACTATTACTAGTACTCATACTCCCTTTACTAGTATTACTACACAACTAATACTACTACAACCACCATCATTACTACCCCTGCTACTAGAAGTACTCATACTCCCTTCACTAGTATTGCTACGAAACTAATACTACTACAACCACGATCATTACTACCCCTGCTACAACTACTAGTACACATACTGCCTTTACTAGTATTACTACATAACTTACACTACTACAACCACCACAATTACTACCCCTGCTACTACTACTAGTACTCATAATCCCTTTACGAGTATTACTGCACAACTAATACTACTACAACCACCACCATTACTACCCCTGATTCTACTATTAGTACTCATACTCCCTTTACTAGTATAACTAGGCAACTAATACCACAGCAACCACCACCATTACTACCCCTGCTACTACTACTAGTACTCATACTCCCCTTACTAGTATTACTGCACAACTAATACTAGAACAACCACCACCATTACTACCCCTGTTGCTACTACTAGTACTCATACTCCCTTTACTAGTATTACTGTACAACTAACACTACTACAACCACCACCATTACTACCCCCGCTGCTACTACTACTAGTACTTATACTCGCTTTACTGGAATAACTACACAACTAATACAACAACAACCATCATTACTACCCCTGCTACTACTCCTCGTACTCATACTTCCTTTACTAGTATTACTACACAACTAATACTATTACAACCACCACCGTTACTCCCCCTGCTACTACTACTCATACTCCCTTTACTAGTATTACTGCACAAGTAACACTACTACAACCACCACCATTACTACTAGTAGTCATACTCCCTTTACTAGTATTACTACACAACTAATACTGCTATAACCACCACCATTACTACCCCTGCTACTACTACTAGTACTCATACTCACTTTACTAGTATTACTACACAACTAATACTACTACAACCACCATCATTACTACCCCTGCTACAACTACTAGTACTCATACTCCCTTTACTAGTATTACTGCACAAGTTATACTACTACTACAACCACCACCATTACTACCCCTGCTACTACTACTAGTACTCACACTCCCTTTACTAGTATTACTACACAACTAATACTCCTACAACCACAATCCTTACTACCTCTGCTACTACTACTAGTACTCATACTCCCTTTACTAGTATTACTACACAACTTATGCTACTATAACCACTACCATTACTACCCCTGCTACAACTAATAGTACTCATAGTCCCTTTACTAGTATTACTACACAACTAATACTACTATAACCACGATCATTACTACCCCTCATACTACTACTAGTACTCATACTCCCTTTACTAGTATTACTGCACAACTAACACTACTACAACCACCACCATTACTACTAGTACTCATACTCCCTTTACTAGTGTTACTATACAACTAACACTACCACAACCACCACCATTACTACCCCCGCTGTTACTACTAGTAGTACTCATACTCCCTTTACTAGTATTACTGCACAACTTAGATTACTACAACCACCACCATTACTACCCTTGCTACTACTACTAGTACTCATACTCCCTTTACTAGTATAATCACACAAATAATACTACCACAACCACCACCATTACTACCCCCGCTGTTACTACTAGTAGTACTCATACTCCCTTTACTAGTATTACTACACAACTTATACTACTATAACCACCACCATTACTACCCCAGCTACTACTACTAGTACTCATACTCCCTTTACTAGTATTACTGCACAACTAACACTACTACAACCACCACCATTACTACTAGTACTCATACTCCCTTTACTAGTGTTACTATACAACTAACACTACCACAACCACCACCATTACTACCCCCGCTGTTACTACTAGTAGTACTCATACTCCCTTTACTAGTATTACTACACAACTAATACTACTACAACCACCACCATTACTACTAGTTCTCATACTCCCTTTATTATTATTTCTACACAACTAATACTACTACAACCTCCACCATTACTACCCCTGCTACTACTACTAGTACTCCTACTCCCTTTACTAGTATAACTACACAACTAATACTACTACAACCACCATAATTACTTCCCCTGCTACTACTACTAGTACTCATACTCCCTTTACTAATATTACTACACAGCTAATACTACTTCAACCCACTCCATTACTACTAGTACTCATACTCCCTTTACTAGTTTTATGCAACTAATACTATTACAACCACCACCGTTACTACCCCTGCTACTACTACTCATACTCCCTTTACTAGTATTACTGCACAAGTAACACTACTACAACCACCACCATTACTACTAGTAGTCATACTCCCTTTACTAGTATTACTACACAACTAATACTGCTATAACCACCACCATTACTACCCCTGCTACTACTACTAGTACTCATACTCACTTTACTAGTATTACTACACAACTAATACTACTACAACCACCATCATTACTACCCCTGCTACAACTACTAGTACTCATACTCCCTTTACTAGTATTACTGCACAAGTTATACTACTACAACCACCACCATTACTACCCCTGATACTACTACTAGTACTCATACTCCCTTTACTAGTATTACTACACAACTAATAATACTTCAACCACCATCATCACTACCCCTGCTAGAACTACTAGTACTCATATTCCCTTTACTAGTATTACTACACAACTAATACTACTACAACCACCATCATTACTACCCCCGCTACTACTACTAGTACTCACACTCCCTTTACTAGTATTACTACACAACTAATACTACTACAACCACCATCATTACTACCCCTGCTACAACTACTAGTACTCATACTCCCTTTACTAGTATTACTACACAACTAATACTACTACAACCACCATCATTACTACCCTTGATACTACTACTAGTACTCATACTCCCTTCACTAGTATTACTACACAACTAATACTACTACAACCACCATCATTACTACCCCCGATACTACTACTAGTACTCACACTCCCGTTACTAGTATTACTACACAACTAATACTACTACAACCACAATCATTACTACCCCTGTTACTACTACTAGTACTCATATTCCCTTTACTAGTATTACTACACAACTAATACTACTACAACCACCATCATTACTACTCCTGCTACTAGTAGTACTCATACACCCTTCACTAGTATTACTACGAAACTAATACTACTATAACCACCACCGTTACTACCCCCGGTACTACTACTAGAACTCATACTCCCTTTACTAGTATTACTACACAACTATTACTACTATAACCACAACCATTACTACCCCTGCTACTACTACTAGTACTCATACTCACTTTACTAGTATTACTACACAACTAATACTACTACAACCACCATCATTACTACCCCTGATACAACTACTAGTACTCATACTCCCTTTACTAGTATTACTACACAACTAATACTACTACAACCACCATCATTACTACCCCTGCTACAACTACTAGTACTCATACTCCCTTTACTAGTATTACTGCACAAGTTATACTACTACAACCACCACCATTACTACCTCTGCTACTACTACTAGTACTTACACTCCCTTTACTAGTATTACTACACAACTAATTCTCCTACAACCACAATCCTTACTACCCCTGCTACTACTAGTACTCATACTCCCTTTACTAGTATTACTACACAACTTATGCTACTATAACCACCACCATTACTACCTCTGCTACAACTAATAGTACTCATAGTCCCTTTACTAGTATTGCTACACAACTAATACTACTATAACCACCACCATTACAACCCCTGCTACTACTACTAGTACTCATACTCCCTTTACTAATATTACTACACAACTAATACTACTACAACCACCACCTTTACTACCTCTGCTACTACTACTAGTACTCATACTCCCTTTAATAGTATTACTACACAACTAATACTACTATAACCACCACCATTACTACCCCTGCTACTACTACTAGTACTCATACTTCTTTCACTAGTATTACTACACAATTAATATTACTACAACCATCATTACTACCTCTGTTACTACTACTTGTATTAATACTCCCTTCACTAGCATTACTTTACAGCTAACACTACTACTGCCATCACTACTTCTACTATTGAGATATTACTAGTTCAGTATATCCTGTTATTTCTTAAATTTAACGGGGGTGATCTGTGTCCCTGAACCTATTACAACGAGTTTACCAATTATTACCTAATAAATTTAGCATAAACTCTACTATAAATGTTTACTCCATGTGGATTAGAAGGACATTCTGAGATATTAATTGATCCCTACATTGTATTTTTCAGATGCCGGGGGAGATCTTTTCTCAGGGACAGGTAGAGTCACATGATCTATAGATCCCGGATTTAAGGATTTGGTATCAGACACTTTATTTGGTTCATGTCTGACTGTTCTGTCCTCCTTATGTGTGAGGGGAAGAAGTCGACAGAAAACTAAACTCCTTCCCAACAATTCATTGACAAAGGAGAATCGTCCAACATCGACTTCTCTTATAAGGATAGGATGAAAGAGAAAGATAATGGGGGAGATTCATCAAAGCTGACGAGTTATCCATAGCAACCAATCTCATCGCTGCAGAGGCCTTGTTAAAAATTAAAGAAGCGATCTGATTGGTTGCTATGGACAACTCTTCCTCTGGACAAGTGTTGATAAATCTCCCCCATGTGTTTCTTAGCTTCTGCTTATTATAAGATACACGTGAACCCGGCGGCTGAGGCGCTATCACGGCTTCTGGATTAGGAATTTGCTGCATCTGTAGCCACGGTTATCTATTTATATTAAAGGGGTACTCCGGCACTAAGACATCTTATCCCCTATCTAAAGGAGAGGGGATAAGATGCCTGATTGTGGGTGTCCCGCCGCTGGGGACCCCTGTGATCTTTCACGCAGCACACCGTTACCGTCAGCCCCCGGAGCTTGTTCGCTCCGGGTCTGATGACTGACGATCATGGGACCAGAGTATTGTGATGTCAAGGCTCCGCCCCCTGTGTGATGTCACGCCCTGACCCCTCAATGCAAGCCTATGGGAGGCTTGCATTGAGGGGGTGGAGCGTGACGTCACACAGGGGGCAGTGTGTGATGTCACACGGGGGCGGAGCCGTAACGTTACAATACTCCGGCCCCATGAACGGCAGTCATCAGACCCCGAGTGAATGCTCCGGGGGCTGAAGGTAACGGGGTGCTGTGTGAAAGATCACGGGGGTCCCCATCGGTGGGACATCCACAATCAGGTATCTTATCCCCTATCCTTAAGATGTCTTAGTGCTGGAGTACCCCTTTAACTATTTGTGGGCTGAATTTATGTCAGTATCTAAAGCCAACAATATCGGGTCACATTTCCCCTTTTTGTTAAGTCCCACCCTTTCCTCGCATGCTCCGCCCCTTTGTTTAAAACTCATAGTGAATATGGTGCAAGGTATTTTGGGGGACAGTAGCCCCAGAATTTTGAAGTAAACCTACAATGTATGATATAGACCCATAGTATTTACTCTAAAACATCTAATTCTAGATCCCCTAATGTTATACAATGGGGCAGGTTTACTCATCCAAATGTAGAGAGTTCTGGCTTATTTGGCCCCAAATCATTTTCTTACCTGACTTGAGCCTCTCGTCTTGGCTAAATGTAGAGTAATATGGTCTAAGTTGTGTCTCTGGCCCTGATGTGGTAATATTGGTTTCCTGATTTGGTTCTGTGGGTTTTTCATGGTATTTATTATGTACATATAGGAGTGTGAACTTTTTGGCACATGGATAATTTGGTGCATTGTGAGGGGAAAATCCGGCTGAGCACATTTCCTCAGTCCTCAGGGGATTTTTACAGCAAAATGTGTAACAAACAAAAAATTTAAATACTTCCACCAATGACATCATCGAGTATGGTTTGCTTTTCCATTCATTAGGACAAAAAAATTTACTATATTGAAAAAATCAAAACAAAACAAAAAAAAGTGTAACAAAGCATGAGAAATAAATTGAAAGAATTTTCAATAGCAAAAAAGAATAAAAAACAGATTTTTTTTACACTAATAACATTTGAAAATTATTTCATTTATGAATAATATTTTAAAAAAATTCTGTTTTGCATCTGAATAGTTTTTTTTTTAGAATAATTGTTTGTTTTCTCGTCACCGTCTGTGTGGTAAGAAATGTTTTCGATTTTTAGGGGTTTTCCTAAGTAAACACACGGGGAGAATTATCAAAACCTGTCTAGAGGAAAAGTCGCTACTTTCACTTTTGAAAAGACCTGTGAAAAATGAAAGAAGCGATCTGATTCGTTGCTATGGGCAACTCAGCAATGTTTCCTCTGGACAGGTTTTGATAAATCTCCCCCACAGGGATTTGGAGATGTCTTGTAGCCATGCCCCCTTTTCCAGATTTATTCAGAAGTTTTCCACTTCTATCTTTTTTCCAGGCAAATTCTGGCCGAGACAATGTGCGACACAATTTTGGCGCACAGCACAAACAAAATCAGTCATAAACACATAAAGTACATGAGGGCCAATGTGTGCCAAACAAGAACAGCCTCTCCAATGTTTCACCATGCCCATGGCTTCGTCAAGATTTGCAAGGCTCACAACCCTTGACAAAGACGTGGATGTGTTGAAATGTCGGGAAGGCTGTTTCCATTTTAATACAGTCGTGCCTACAGAGAATTCAATATATATAATATGTAAACCCACTAAAGAGCAAGGATGGCTAATAATAGCACCTAACAGCGGGAGGGTGTCAGCAGTGAATGGTTGTAGCCCCACCTAGTGGTGTAAGAGGCCACTACCTGATGTTCAGTTACCATAGGCACAGATAAATTATCTAAGGGATTTGTGTTTATACGAGATAGTTTATCCCTCTATGAACTCTATGTTCCTTTATACAACAAAGGAAGCTTTTTTTTTTGGGGGGGGGGGGTCTCTCCCTGAAGGAATTGCCCCCTCAGCCAATGACTGGGGGCAGTTGTGTCCCACCTCAGCAGGAAATTGTAGGAGTGGGCAGTTCTTATGGGGGCAACATATTACAGGAACCTGGAAGAAGTGGTAAGGGAATGGAGATCGGGAGCCGTCAAAGTGGCAGTTAGGGGGGAACAGGAGGAGGTGAATATCAATATCATAATTACACTCCTGTTATGATATAGATTTTAGTCTGCTTGGTTTTAAGTACATCTCTTAGTTTTTAGTATTTTTTTTACGTCCGTTCTGCTTTAACCTTGTTATCCTAGTCTGTGTTCACACTGGACATCTTGTGCTTGTACCCGTGCTCAGTATTTAGTATTCCTGTTTAGAGTCCTTACCCGTATTCCTCCATGTTTTGGAGTTTGGCTTTTGAAGTTTTCTCTAGAGTCTGTTCAGACTCATCCGGTTCTCAGTCTTGTGTTTCATGTATTATATTTGTTTCCTTCTAGAACAGTATCCTGATCACATGGTGGAGTATGCCCACTGGCTAGGAGGCTATTTGGCTTTAATATTGATGTCCCTCCATATTTGGAGTGGGGAGTCTAGTTTGTTCTTTGTGTGCTCTGAACTAGTATCTGTTTGTGTAGAGTGTTCTGTGTCCAGTGTGAACAGTGTTCTATGTTTCCTGACCTGTTTAGTGTTTGACATTCAGTTAATCTGTTCATCCCCTGCATCTCCTGGTTTCTGCCGTACACTTATTCCATGTTTAGTCTTGTTCATTTATTCATATCTGCTGTTTTTCTTGTTTCTGAACTGTATGTTAGTACGCAATATCCTGCCCTGTTTGTATATTTATATCCTGTCTGGTTTATCTTGTTGTTGGTTATTCCTGTTACTTGTACTCCTGACCTGTCCCCGACTATGTACTGTATATTTGTTTAGCTTTACACCCATTGCACTTTAGCACAGGAAGGGACCGGCGCCCAGTTGTCGATCCATCATTTAGGGTGGATGGGCAGTAGGCAGGAAGAGTGTTTCTCGGGACAGCTTAAGGCTGACTCTCCCTGTCCACCCCTCGTCATGATACCAACAATCACTAAGATTCTAGGAAAAGTAACTTGAATAAAATACCAAATAGAACTGTCGGACAACTTTGTATGCTCCGGTCCTGGAGGAAATCTTTCATCAAATGACGAAATATAGCAAGTGTGCAGAATGGTGAATGGCCTGGATCGGGAGCATGAGACCGTAATGTAGAACTGTTTCTTAGTCTGGGAAGCACATGGACAATAATGTTCTCTTTTCTTAGTAGGTGGAATCCTCAATGGAGTTGGAGGAACTAAAGGAGGACACAAGAATGGATTAGGTAATTCCTATTTTAGCCTAGTAGTAGTAATAGTAGCAGTAGTGGCAGTAGTAGTAGTAAAAGTGGCAGTAGTACTAATAGTGGAAGTAGTAGTAGATGGACAGTATTACTAATAGTGGAAGTAGTAGTAGATGGACAGTATTACTAATAGTGGAAGTAGTAGTAGATGGACAGTATTACTAATAGTGGAAGTAGTAGTAGATGGACAGTATTACTAATAGTGGCAGTAGTAGTAAAAGTGGCAGTAGTACTAATAGTGGAAGTAGTAGTAGATGGACAGTATTACTAATAGTGGAAGTAGTAGTAAAAGTGGCAGTAGTACTAATAGTGGAAGTAGTAGTAGATGGACAGTATTACTAATAGTGGAAGTAGTAGTAAAAGTGGCAGTAGTACTAATAGTGGAAGTAGTAGTAGATGGACAGTATTACTAATAGTGGAAGTAGTAGTAGATGGACAGTATTACTAATAGTGGAAGTAGTAGTAGATGGACAGTATTACTAATAGTGGAAGTAGTAGTAGATGGACAGTAGTACTAGGTGCAGAGATTGTGTGGCCATATCAGGCAGTTGTAATATTAATATTACTAAAGTTACAATAGTAACAGTAGCAGTAACAACAGTAAGTAGTTATAGTGATGACATTGTCATGTAGTCCTAGTGGGATTGTTGGTATAGTAGTCAATGATGTAGTAGGCATGGTATCAGACAGTACAACCAGTAATAGGTCAGTGGTAGTATTAACTGTGCAGTATCAGTAGTAGTTGTAATTGCAGCAGCAGCAGTTGTTGTTGTAGCGGTATTCCGGGTAGTGGTTGTAGTAGTTGTAATGGTAGTACAGGTTGTGGCTGTAATTGTAGCAGTAGTCCTGGTAGTGGTTGTAGTAGTTGTAGCGGTAGTATGGGTTGTGGTTGTAGTAGTTGTAGTCCTGGTTGTAGTTGTAGTCCTGGTAGTGGTTGTAGTAGTTGTAACGGTAGTATGGGTTGTGGTTGTAGTAGTTGTCCTGGTTGTAGTAGTTATAGTGGTAGTCCTGGTTGTAGTAGTTGTAGTCCTGGTTGTGGTTGTAGTAGTTGTAGTGGTAGTCCTGGTGGTGGTTGTAGTAGTTGTAGCGGTAGTATGGGTTGTGGTTGTAGTAGTTGTCCTGGTTGTGGTTGTAGTAGTTGTAGTGGGGGTTGTGGTAGTTATAGTGGTAGTCCTGGTTGTAGTAGTTGTAGTTGTGGTTGTAGTAGTTGTAGCGATAGTCCTGGTTGTGGTTGTAGTAGTTTTAGCGGTAGTCCTGGTAGATGTTGTAGTGGTAGTCCGGGTTGTGGTAGTTGTAGTTGTGGTTGTAGTAGCTGTAGTGGTAGTCCTGGTAGTGGTTGTAGTAGTTTTAGCGGTAGTCCTGGTAGGGGTTGTAGTGGTAGTCCTGGTTGTGGTTGTAGTAGTTTTAGCGGTAGTCCTGGTTGTGGTTGTAGTGGTAGTCCGGGTTGTGGTAGTTGTAGTTGTGGTTGTAGTAGCTGTAGTGGTAGTCCTGGTAGTGGTTGTAGTAGTTTTAGCGGTAGTCCTGGTAGGGGTTGTAGTGGTAGTCCTGGTTGTGGTTGTAGTAGTTTTAGCGGTAGTCCTGGTTGTGGTAGTAGTGGTAGTCCGGGTTGTGGTAGTTGTAGATGTGGTTGTAGTAGCTGTAGTGGTAGTCCTGGTAGTGGTTGTAGTGGTAGTCTGGGTTGTGGTTGTAGTAGTTGTAGTCCTGGTTGCGGTTGTAGTAGTTGTAGCGGTAGTCCTGGTTGTAGTAGTTGTAGCGGTAGTCCTGGTTGTGGTTGAAGTAGTTGTAGTCCTGGTTGTGGTAGTTGTAGCGGTAGTCCTGGTTGTGGTTGTAGTAGTTGTAGTCCTGGTTGTGGTAGTTGTGGCGGTAGTCCTGGTTGTGGTTGTAGTAGTTGTAGTCCTGGTTGTGGTTGTAGCGGTAGTCCTGGTTGTGGTTGAAGTAGTTGTAGTCCTGGTTGTGGTAGTTGTAGTGGTAGTCCTGGTTGTAGTTGTAGTGGTAGTCCTGATTGTGGTTGAAGTAGTTGTAGTCCTGGTTGTAGAAGTTGTAGCGGTAGTCCTGGTTGTGGTTGAAGTAGTTGTAGTCCTGGTTGCGGTTGTAGTAGTTGTAGCGGTAGTCCTGGTTGTAGTAGTTGTAGCGGTAGTCCTGGTTGTGGTTGTAGTAGTTGTAGTCCTGGTTGTGGTAGTTGTAGCGGTAGTCCTGGTTGTGGTTGTAGTAGTTGTAGTCCTGGTTGTGGTAGTTGTAGCGGTATTCCTGGTTGTGGTTGAAGTAGTTGTAGTCCTGGTTGTAGAAGTTATAGCGGTAGTCCTGGTTGTGGTTGTAGTAGTTGTAGTCCTGGTTGTGGTAGTTGTAGTGGAAGTCCTGGTTGTAGTTGTAGCGGTAGTCCTGGTTGTGGTACTTGTAGTGGTAGTTCTGGTTGTAGTTGTAGTGGTAGTCCTGGTTGTGGTTGTAGTAGTTGTAGTCCTGGTTGTGGTAGTTGTAGTGGTAGTCCTGGTTGTAGTTGTAGTGGTAGTCCTGGTTGTGGTTGTAGTAGTTGTAGTCCTGGTTGTGGTTGTAGCGGTAGTCCTGGTTGTGGTTGTAGTAGTTGTAGTCCTGGTTGTGGTAGTTGTAGTGGTAGTCCTGGTTGTAGTTGTAGCGGTAGTCCTGGTTGTGGTTGAAGTAGTTATAGTCCTGGTTGTAGAAGTTGTAGTGGTAGTCCTGGTTGTGGTTGTAGTAGTTGTAGTCCTGGTTGTAGAAGTTATAGCGGTAGTCCTGGTTGTGGTTGTAGTAGTTGTAGTCCTGGTTGTAGAAGTTATAGCCGTAGTCCTGGTTGTGGTTGAAGTAGTTGTAGTCCTGGTTGTGGTAGTTGTAGCGGTAGTCCTGGTTGTGGTTGTAGTAGTTGTAGTCCTGGTTGTGGTTGTAGCGGTAGTCCTGGTTGTGGTTGGAGTAGTTGTAGTCCTGGTTGTGGTAGTTGTAGTGGTAGTCCTGGTTGTAGTTGTAGCGGTAGTCCTGGTTGTGGTTGAAGTAGTTGTAGTCCTGGTTGTAGAAGTTGTAGCGGTAGTCCTGGTTGTGGTTGTAGTAGTTGTAGTCCTGGCTGTGGTAGTTGTAGCAGTGGTCCTGGTTGTGGTTGTAGCGGTAGTCCTATTAGTGGTTGTAGTAGTTGTAGTCCTGGTTGTAGTAGTTGTAGCGGTAGTCCTGGTTGTGGTTGTAGTAGTTGTAGTCCTGGCTGTGGTAGTTGTAGTGGTAGTCCTGGTTGTGGTTTTAGTAGTTGTAGTCCTGGTTGTGGTTGTAGTAGTTGTAGTCCTGGCTGTGGTAGTTGTACCAGTGGTCCTGGTTGTGGTTGTAGCGGTAGTCCTGTTAGTGGTTGTAGTAGTTGTAGTCCTGGTTGTGGTAGTTGTAGCAGTGGTCCTGGTTGTGGTTGTAGCGATAGTCCTGGTTGTGGTTGTAGCGGTAGTCCTGTTAGTGGTTGTAGTAGTTGTAGTCCTGGTTGTGGTTGTAGCGGTAGTCCTGTTAGTGGTTGTAGTAGTTGTAGTCCTGGTTGTAGTAGTTGTAGTCCTGGTTGTGGTTGTAGTAGTTGTAGTCCTGGTTGTGGTAGTTGTAGCAGTGGTCCTGGTTGTGGTTGAAGTAGTTGTAGTCCTGTTAGTGGTTGTAGTAGTTGTAGTCCTGGTTGTGGTAGTTGTAGCAGTGGTCCTGGTTGTGGTTGAAGTAGTTGTAGTCCTGTTAGTGGTTGTAGTAGTTGTAGTCCTGGCTGTGGTAGTTGTAGCAGTGGTCCTGGTTGTGGTTGTAGAGGTAGTCCTGTTAGTGGTTGTAGTAGTTGTAGTCCTGGTTGTGGTTGTAGCGGTAGTCCTGGTTGTGGTTGAAGTAGTTGTAGTCCTGGTTGTGGTTGTAGTAGTTGTAGTCCTGGCTGTGGTAGTTGTAGCAGTGGTCCTGGTTGTGGTTGTAGCGGTAGTCCTGTTAGTGGTTGTAGTAGTTGTAGTCCTGGTTGTGGTAGTTGTAGCAGTGGTCCTGGTTGTGGTTGTAGTAGTTGTAGTCCTGGTTGTGGTAGTTGTAGCAGTGGTCCTGGTTGTGGTTGAAGTAGTTGTAGTCCTGTTAGTGGTTGTAGTAGTTGTAGTCCTGGTTGTGGTAGTTGTAGCAGTGGTCCTGGTTGTGGTTGAAGTAGTTGTAGTCCTGTTAGTGGTTGTAGTAGTTGTAGTCCTGGCTGTGGTAGTTGTAGCAGTGGTCCTGGTTGTGGTTGTAGCGGTAGTCCTGTTAGTGGTTGTAGTAGTTGTAGTCCTGGTTGTGGTAGTTGTAGCAGTGGTCCTGGTTGTGGTTGTAGTAGTTGTAGTCCTGGTTGTGGTAGTTGTAGCAGTGGTCCTGGTTGTGGTTGAAGTAGTTGTAGTCCTGTTAGTGGTTGTAGTAGTTGTAGTCCTGGTTGTGGTAGTTGTAGCAGTGGTCCTGGTTGTGGTTGAAGTAGTTGTAGTCCTGTTAGTGGTTGTAGTAGTTGTAGTCCTGGCTGTGGTAGTTGTAGCAGTGGTCCTGGTTGTGGTTGAAGTAGTTGTAGTCCTGGTTGTGGTTGTAGTAGTTGTAGTCCTGGCTGTGGTAGTTGTAGCAGTGGTCCTGGTTGTGGTTGTAGCGGTAGTCCTGTTAGTGGTTGTAGTAGTTGTAGTCCTGGCTGTGGTAGTTGTACCAGTGGTCCTGGTTGTGGTTGTAGCGGTAGTCCTGTTAGTGGTCGAAGTAGTTGTAGTCCTGGTTGTGGTTGTAGTAGTTGTAGTCCTGGTTGTGGTTGAAGTAGTTGTAGTCCTGGTTGTGGTTGTAGTAGTTGTAGTCCTGGCTGTGGTAGTTGTAGCAGTGGTCCTGGTTGTGGTTGTAGCGGTAGTCCTGTTAGTGGTTGTAGTAGTTGTAGTCCTGGCTGTGGTAGTTGTACCAGTGGTCCTGGTTGTGGTTGTAGTAGTTGTAGTCCTGGCTGTGGTAGTTGTAGCGGTAGTCCTGGTTGTGGTTGTAGTAGTTGTAGTCCTGGTTGTGGTTGTAGCGGTAGTCCTGGTTGTGGTTGAAGTAGTTGTAGTCCTGGTTGTGGTTGTAGTAGTTGTAGTCCTGGCTGTGGTAGTTGTACCAGTGGTCCTGGTTGTGGTTGTAGTAGTTGTAGTCCTGGCTGTGGTAGTTGTAGCGGTAGTCCTGGTTGTGGTTGAAGTAGTTGTAGTCCTGGTTGTGGTTGTAGTAGTTGTAGTCCTGGCTGTGGTTGTAGCGGTAGTCCTGGTTGTGGTTGAAGTAGTTGTAGTCCTGGTTGTGGTTGTAGCAGTGGTCCTGGTTGTGGTTGTAGCAGTGGTCCTGGTTGTGGTTGAAGTAGTTGTAGTCCTGGTTGTGGTTGAAGTAGTTGTAGTCCTGGCTGTGGTAGTTGTAGCAGTGGTCCTGGTTGTGGTTGTAGCAGTGGTCCTGGTTGTGGTTGTAGCGATAGTCCTGGTTGTGGTTGTAGCGGTAGTCCTGTTAGTGGTTGTAGTAGTTGTAGTCCTGGTTGTGGTTGTAGCGGTAGTCCTGGTTGTGGTTGAAGTAGTTGTAGTCCTGGTTGTGGTTGTAGTAGTTGTAGTCCTGGTTGTGGTTGAAGTAGTTGTAGTCCTGGTTGTGGTTGAAGTAGTTGTAGTCCTGGTTGTAGAAGTTGTAGCGGTAGTCCTGGTTGTGGTTGAAGTAGTTGTAGTCCTGGTTGTGGTTGAAGTAGTTGTAGTCCTGGTTGTGGTTGTAGCAGTGGTCCTGGTTGTGGTTGTAGCGGTAGTCCTGGTTGTGGTTGAAGTAGTTGTAGTCCTGGTTGTGGTTGAAGTAGTTGTAGTCCTGGCTGTGGTTGTAGTAGTTGTAGTCCTGTCTGTGGTAGTTGTACCAGTGGTCCTGGTTGTGGTTGAAGTAGTTGTAGTCCTGGCTGTGGTAGTTGTAGCAGTGGTCCTGGTTGTGGTTGTAGCAGTTGTAGTCCTGGTTGTGGTTGAAGTAGTTGTAGTCCTGGCTGTGGTAGTTGTAGCAGTGGTCCTGGTTGTGGTTGTAGCAGTTGTAGTCCTGGTTGTGGTTGAAGTAGTTGTAGTCCTGGCTGTGGTAGTTGTAGCGGTAGTCCTGGTTGTGGTTGTAGTAGTTGTAGTCCTGGTTGTGGTTGTAGCGGTAGTCCTGGTTGTGGTTGAAGTAGTTGTAGTCCTGGTTGTGGTTGTAGTAGTTGTAGTCCTGGCTGTGGTAGTTGTAGCAGTGGTCCTGGTTGTGGTTGTAGCGGTAGTCCTGTTAGTGGTAGTTGTAGCAGTGGTCCTGGCTGTGGTAGTTGTAGCGGTGGTCCTGGTTGTGGTTGTAGCGGTAGTCCTGTTAGTGGTAGTTGGAGTAGAGATTGGGGTACATACGGTCTCCTTCTGGTGTTATCTAATATCCTCCCTGCTACAATCGGATTTATACTTTTCTTTTTCAGGTTTTCAAGTTGGAACTGGAGGAAAAGAGGGGACGGGTTCTGGAGGATTCCGTGAGTATTTACACCAAGTAAAATTGTGACAGCGGTGTCGTCAGAAAGTGCTGATAGTATTAGCCAACAGTAGTGATTACAGGGCTCTAGTAGGACTAAAGCAGTCACATGGGTCAAGTGAAGAGCTCGGCCAATGAGATTCCTGAATACTGTGAGAGCATACAGCCCCCGAACATAAAGCAGCATAGGGTGGCACACTGGCTGCAATCTAAGCAGGACACTGTAAGAACATCAATGACCCTAAAGACCCCCCCCCCCCTTCATCACCGAGCCCACCCCTGCAGGACATTACCAGTATTACATCCTTAAGGCTCAGCCTGTCCACCACTAGGAACATCTATTAGTCCCCATAACTGCAACTCCCACCTGACTCCTGGAACATCAGACCAAAGCTGTGACTGTGTGAACATTTGCCATGTATTTATTCATTATTTACATATGTTTCCCACACATAGTTTATTGCCATAAATATGTAACTTCAAATTACATGTCAAGCACCGAGGAGAGGAAAGACCCCTGAGGAGGAACCAATAGGGAACCATAATGGAAGGAGGAGATGGTTATCGCAACTTGTAAATCATTGAGTTAAAGGAAATGTACATGATACCAGAGAAACAATAACACATAAAATATATAAGAGATACAATAATATATAGAAAATGCTATTATACAGGGGTATACGTCTCTTATCTTCCCATTATACAGGGGTATACGTCTCTTACCTTCCCATTATACAGGGGTACACGTCTCTTATCTTCCCATTATACAGGGGTATACGTCTCTTACCTTCCCATTATACAGGGGTATACGTCTCTTATCTTCCCATTATACAGGGGTATACGTCTCTTACCTTCCCATTATACAGGGGTATACGTCTCTTATCTTCCCATTATACAGGGGTATACGTCTCTTATCTTCCCATTATACAGGGGTATACGTCTCTTACCTTCCCATTATACAGGGGTATACGTCTCTTACCTTCCCATTATACAGGGGTATACGTCTCTTATCTTCCCATTATACAGGGGTATACGTCTCTTATCTTCCCATTATACAGGGGTATACGTCTCTTACCTTCCCATTATACAGGGGTATACGTCTCTTATCTTCCCATTATACAGGGGTATACGTCTCTTACCTTCCCATTATACAGGGGTATACGTCTCTCACCTTCTCATTATACAGGGGTATACGTCTCTTATCTTCCCATTATACAGGGGTATACGTCTCTTATCTTCCCATTATACAGGGGTATACGTCTCTTATCTTTCCATTATACAGGGGTATACGTCTCTTATCTTCCCATTATACAGGGGTATACGTCTCTTACCTTCTCATTATACAGGGGTATACGTCTCTTACCTTCCCATTATACAGGGGTATACGTCTCTTATCTTCCCATTATACAGGGGTATACGTCTCTTATCTTCCCATTATACAGGGGTATACGTCTCTTATCTTCCCATTATACAGGGGTATACGTCTCT
The DNA here is from genome assembly GCF_029499605.1 of Hyla sarda. Taxonomy (NCBI): domain Eukaryota; kingdom Metazoa; phylum Chordata; class Amphibia; order Anura; family Hylidae; genus Hyla; species Hyla sarda. Next base: position 122,636 of record NW_026610642.1, read on the forward strand.
TATCTTCCCATTATACAGGGGTATACGTCTCTTACCTTCCCATTATACAGGGGTATACGTCTCTTATCTTCCCATTATACAGGGGTACACGTCTCTCACCTTCCCATTATACAGGGGTATACGTCTCTTATCTTCCCATTATACAGGGGTATACGTCTCTTATCTTCCCATTATACAGGGGTACACGTCTCTCACCTTCCCATTATACAGGGGTATACGTCTCTTATCTTCCCATTATACAGGGGTATACGTCTCTTATCTTCCCATTATACAGGGGTATACGTCTATTACCTTCCCATTATACAGGGGTATACGTCTCTTATCTTCCCATTATACAGGGGTATACGTCTCTTACCTTCCCATTATACAGGGGTATACGTCTCTCACCTTCCCATTATACAGGGGTATACGTCTCTTATCTTCCCATTATACAGGGGTATACGTCTATTACCTTCCCATTATACAGGGGTATACGTCTCTTATCTTCCCATTATACAGGGGTATACGTCTATTACCTTCCCATTATACAGGGGTATACGTCTATTACCTTCCCATTATACAGGGGTATACGTCTCTTATCTTCCCATTATACAGGGGTATACGTCTCTCACCTTCCCATTATACAGGGGTATACGTCTCTTATCTTCCCATTATACAGGGGTATACGTCTATTACCTTCCCATTATACAGGGGTATACGTCTCTTACCTTCCCATTATACAGGGGTATACGTCTCTCACCTTCCCATTATACAGGGGTATACGTCTCTTATCTTCCCATTATACAGGGGTATACGTCTATTACCTTCCCATTATACAGGGGTATACGTCTCTTATCTTCCCATTATACAGGGGTATACGTCTATTACCTTCCCATTATACAGGGGTATACGTCTATTACCTTCCCATTATACAGGGGTATACGTCTCTTATCTTCCCATTATACAGGGGTATACGTCTATTACCTTCCCATTATACAGGGGTATACGTCTCTTATCTTCCCATTATACAGGGGTATACGTCTATTACCTTCCCATTATACAGGGGTATACGTCTCTTATCTTCCCATTATACAGGGGTATACGTCTCTTACCTTCCCATTATACAGGGGTATACGTCTCTTATCTTCCCATTATACAGGGGTATACGTCTCTTACCTTCCCATTATACAGGGGTATACGTCTCTTACCTTCCCATTATACAGGGGTATACGTCTCTTATCTTCCCATTATACAGGGGTATACGTCTCTTACCTTCCCATTATACAGGGGTATACGTCTCTCACCTTCTCATTATACAGGGGTATACGTCTCTTATCTTCCCATTATACAGGGGTATACGTCTCTTATCTTCCCATTATACAGGGGTATACGTCTCTTATCTTCCCATTATACAGGGGTATACGTCTCTTACCTTCCCATTATACAGGGGTATACGTCTCTTATCTTCCCATTATACAGGGGTATACGTCTCTTATCTTCCCATTATACAGGGGTATACGTCTCTTACCTTCCCATTATACAGGGGTATACGTCTCTTATCTTCCCATTATACAGGGGTATACGTCTCTTATCTTCCCATTATACAGGGGTATACGTCTCTTACCTTCCCATTATACAGGGGTATACGTCTCTTATCTTCCCATTATACAGGGGTATACGTCTCTTATCTTCCCATTATACAGGGGTATACGTCTCTTATCTTCCCATTATACAGGGGTATACGTCTCTTATCTTCCCATTATACAGGGGTATACGTCTCTTATCTTCCCATTATACAGGGGTATACGTCTCTTATCTTCCCATTATACAGGGGTATACGTCTCTCACCTTCCCATTATACAGGGGTATACGTCTCTCACCTTCCCATTATACAGGGGTATACGTCTCTTATCTTCCCATTATACAGGGGTATACGTCTCTTATCTTCCCATTATACAGGGGTATACGTCTCTTATCTTCCCATTATACAGGGGTATACGTCTCTTATCTTCCCATTATACAGGGGTATACGTCTCTTATCTTCCCATTATACAGGGGTATACGTCTCTTATCTTCCCATTATACAGGGGTATACGTCTCTTATCTTCCCATTATACAGGGGTATACGTCTCTTATCTTCCCATTATACAGGGGTATACGTCTCTTTTCTTCCCATTATACAGGGGTATACGTCTCTCACCTTCCCATTATACAGGGGTATACGTCTCTCACCTTCCCATTATACAGGGGTATACGTCTCTCACCTTCCCATTATACAGGGGTATACGTCTCTTATCTTCCCATTATACAGGGGTATACGTCTCTTACCTTCCCATTATACAGGGGTATACGTCTCTTATCTTCCCATTATACAGGGGTATACGTCTCTTACCTTCCCATTATACAGGGGTATACGTCTCTTACCTTCCCATTATACAGGGGTATACGTCTCTTATCTTCCCATTATACAGGGGTATACGTCTCTTATCTTCCCATTATACAGGGGTATACGTCTCTTATCTTCCCATTATACAGGGGTATACGTCTCTTATCTTCCCATTATACAGGGGTATACGTCTCTTATCTTCCCATTATACAGGGGTATACGTCTCTTATCTTCCCATTATACAGGGGTATACGTCTCTTTTCTTCCCATTATACAGGGGTATACGTCTCTTATCTTCCCATTATACAGGGGTATACGTCTCTTACCTTCCCATTATACAGGGGTATACGTCTCTCACCTTCCCATTATACAGGGGTATACGTCTCTTATCTTCCCATTATACAGGGGTATACGTCTCTTATCTTCCCATTATACAGGGGTATACGTCTCTTACCTTCCCATTATACAGGGGTATACGTCTCTTATCTTCCCATTATACAGGGGTATACGTCTCTTATCTTCCCATTATACAGGGGTATACGTCTCTTACCTTCCCATTATACAGGGGTATACGTCTCTTATCTTCCCATTATACAGGGGTATACGTCTCTTACCTTCTCATTATACAGGGGTATACGTCTCTTATCTTCCCATTATACAGGGGTATACGTCTCTTACCTTCCCATTATACAGGGGTATACGTCTCTCACCTTCCCATTATACAGGGGTATACGTCTCTTATCTTCCCATTATACAGGGGTATACGTCTCTTACCTTCCCATTATACAGGGGTATACGTCTCTCACCTTCCCATTATACAGGGGTATACGTCTCTTATCTTCCCATTATACAGGGGTATACGTCTCTTATCTTCCCATTATACAGGGGTATACGTCTCTTACCTTCCCATTATACAGGGGTATACGTCTCTTATCTTCCCATTATACAAGGGTATACGTCTCTTATCTTCCCATTATACAGGGGTATACGTCTCTTACCTTCTCATTATACAGGGGTATACGTCTCTTACCTTCCCATTATACAGGGGTATACGTCTCTTATCTTCCCATTATACAGGGGTATACGTCTCTTATCTTCCCATTATACAGGGGTATACGTCTCTTACCTTCCCATTATACAGGGGTATACGTCTCTTACCTTCCCATTATACAGGGGTATACGTCTCTTATCTTCCCATTATACAGGGGTATACGTCTCTTATCTTTCCATTATACAGGGGTATACGTCTCTTATCTTTCCATTATACAGGGGTATACGTCTCTTATCTTCCCATTATACAGGGGTATACGTCTCTTATCTTCCCATTATACAGGGGTATACGTCTCTTACCTTCTCATTATACAGGGGTATACGTCTCTTATCTTCCCATTATACAGGGGTATACGTCTCTTATCTTCCCATTATACAGGGGTATACGTCTCTTATCTTCCCATTATACAGGGGTATACGTCTCTTATCTTCCCATTATACAGGGGTATACGTCTCTTACCTTCCCATTATACAGGGGTATACGTCTCTTATCTTCCCATTATACAGGGGTATACGTCTCTTACCTTCTCATTATACAGGGGTATACGTCTCTTATCTTCCCATTATACAGGGGTATACGTCTCTTACCTTCCCATTATACAGGGGTATACGTCTCTCACCTTCCCATTATACAGGGGTATACGTCTCTTATCTTCCCATTATACAGGGGTATACGTCTCTTATCTTCCCATTATACAGGGGTATACGTCTCTTATCTTCCCATTATACAGGGGTATACGTCTCTTACCTTCCCATTATACAGGGGTATACGTCTCTTACCTTCCCATTATACAGGGGTATACGTCTCTTATCTTCCCATTATACAGGGGTATACGTCTCTTACCTTCCCATTATACAGGGGTATACGTCTCTTATCTTCCCATTATACAGGGGTATACGTCTCTTATCTTCCCATTATACAGGGGTATACGTCTCTTATCTTCCCATTATACAGGGGTATACGTCTCTTATCTTCCCATTATACAGGGGTATACGTCTCTTACCTTCCCATTATACAGGGGTATACGTCTCTTACCTTCCCATTATACAGGGGTATACGTCTCTTACCTTCCCATTATACAGGGGTATACGTCTCTTACCTTTCCATTATACAGGGGTATACGTCTCTTATCTTCCCATTATACAGGGGTATACGTCTCTTATCTTCCCATTATACAGGGGTATACGTCTCTTACCTTCCCATTATACAGGGGTATACGTCTCTCACCTTCCCATTATACAGGGGTATACGTCTCTCACCTTTCCATTATACAGGGGTATACGTCTCTTACCTTTCCATTATACAGGGGTATACGTCTCTTATCTTCCCATTATACAGGGGTATACGTCTCTCACCTTCCCATTATACAGGGGTATACGTCTCTCACCTTCCCATTATACAGGGGTATACGTCTCTTATCTTCCCATTATACAGGGGTATACGTCTCTTATCTTCCCATTATACAGGGGTATACGTCTCTTATCTTCCCATTATACAGGGGTATACGTCTCTCATCTTCCCATTATACAGGGGTATACGTCTCTTACCTTCCCATTATACAGGGGTATACGTCTCTCACCTTCCCATTATACAGGGGTATACGTCTCTTACCTTCCCATTATACAGGGGTATACGTCTCTTACCTTCCCATTATACAGGGGTATACGTCTCTCACCTTTCCATTATACAGGGGTATACGTCTCTTATCTTCCCATTATACAGGGGTATACGTCTCTTATCTTCCCATTATACAGGGGTATACGTCTCTTACCTTCCCATTATACAGGGGTATACGTCTCTCACCTTCCCATTATACAGGGGTATACGTCTCTTATCTTCCCATTATACAGGGGTATACGTCTCTTATCTTCCCATTATACAGGGGTATACGTCTCTTATCTTCCCATTATACAGGGGTATACGTCTCTTATCTTCCCATTATACAGGGGTATACGTCTCTTACCTTCCCATTATACAGGGGTACACGTCTCTTGCCAAAAAAGGGAAAACCCTTTCTTGGTCACAGCAGGTAGAAGGATTCCACCCCTTACCTACCACAGAAGAGAGGAGGCCTCCAACCTTGATCCCCACAGCAAATGGGGAATCCACCACTTATCTCTACTGCAGAGAGAAGTCAGCCAACTCCTGACTCCTCAGCAAACAGGGGGCATACACCCCTTACCCCAACAGGAAACAGGGACATACACCCCTTACCCCAACAGGAAACAGGGGATATACACCCCTTACCCCAACAGCAAACAGGGGACATACACCCCTTACCCCAACAGCAAACAGGGGACATACACCCCTTACCCCAACAGGAAACAGGGACATACACCCCTTACCCCAACAGGAAACAGGGGACATACACCCCTTACCCCAACAGCAAACAGGGGACATACACCCCTTACCCCAACAGCAAACAGGAGGCATACACCCCTTACCCTAACAGCAAACAGGAGGCATACACCCCTTACCCCAACAGGAAACAGGGACATACACCCCTTACCCCAACAGGAAACAGGGGACATACACCCCTTACCCCAACAGCAAACAGGAGGCATACACCCCTAACCCCAACAGGAAACGGGGCATACACCCCTTACCCTAACAGCAAACAGGAGGCATACACCCCTTACCCCAACAGCAAACAGGAGGCATACACCCCTTACCCCAACAGCAAACAGGAGGCATACACCCCTTACCCCAACAGCAAACAGGAGGCATACACCCCTTACCCCAACAGCAAACAGGAGGCATACACCCCCTACCGCAACAGAAAACAGGAAGCATACACCCCCCTACCCCAACAGCAAACAGGGGACATACACCCCTTACCCCAACAGAAAACAGGAAGCATACACCCCCCTACCCCAACAGCAAACAGGAGGCATACACCCCTTACCCCAAAAGGAAACAGGAGGCATACACCCCTTACCTCAACAGCAAACAGGAGGCATACACCCCTTACCTCAACTGGAGGCATACACCCCTTACCCCAACAGCAAACAGGAGGCATACACCCCTTACCCCAACAGCAAACAGGAGGCATACACCCCTTACCCCAACAGCAAACAGGAGGCATACACCCCTTACCTCAACAGGAGGCATAAACCCCTTACCCCAACAGCAAACAGGAGGCAAACACCCCTTACCCCAACAGCAAACAGGGGGCATACACCCTTTACCCCAACAGCAAACAGGAGGCAAACACCCCTTACCCCAACAGCAAACAGGGGGCATACACCCCTTACCCCAACAGGAAACAGGAGGCATACACCCCTTACCTCAACAGGAGGCATACACCCCTTACCCCAACAGCAAACAGGAGGCAAACACCCCTTACCCCAACAGCAAACAGGGGGCATACACCCCTTACCCCAACAGCAAACAGGGGCATACACCCCTTACCCCAACAGGAAACAGGGGACATACACCCCTTACCCCAACAGGAAACAGGGGACATACACCCCTTACCCCAACAGCAAACAGGAGGCATACACCCCTTACCTCAACAGGAAACAGGGGGCATACACCCCTTACCCCAACAGCAAACAGGAGGCATACACCCCCTACCGCAACAGAAAACAGGAAGCATACACCCCCCTACCGCAACAGAAAACAGGAAGCATACACCCCTTACCCTAACAGCAAACAGGAGGCATACACCCCTTACCCCAACAGCAAACAGGAGGCATACACCCCTTACCCCAACAGGAAACAGGGGGCATACACCCCTTACCCCAACAGCAAACAGGAGGCATACACCCCCTACCGCAACAGAAAACAGGAAGCATACACCCCCCTACCCCAACAGCAAACAGGGGACATACACCCCTTACCTCAACAGCAAACAGGAGACATACACCCCTTACCCCAACAGCAAACAGGAGGCATACACCCCTTACCCCAACAGCAAACAGGAGGCATACACCCCTTACCCCAAAAGGAAACAGGAGGCATACACCCCTTACCTCAACAGCAAACAGGAGGCATACACCCCTTACCTCAACTGGAGGCATACACCCCTTACCCCAACAGCAAACAGGAGGCATACACCCCTTACCCCAACAGCAAACAGGAGGCATACACCCCTTACCCCAACAGCAAACAGGAGGCATACACCCCTTACCTCAACAGGAGGCATACACCCCTTACCCCAACAGCAAACAGGAGGCATACACCCCTTACCCCAACAGCAAACAGGGGGCATACACCCTTTACCCCAACAGCAAACAGGAGGCAAACACCCCTTACCCCAACAGAAAACAGGGGGCATAAAACCCCTTACCCCAACAGGAAACAGGAGGCATACACCCCTTACCTCAACAGGAGGCATACACCCCTTACCCCAACAGCAAACAGGAGGCAAACACCCCTTACCCCAACAGCAAACAGGGGGCATACACCCCTTACCCCAACAGCAAACAGGGGGCATACACCCCTTACCCCAACAGCAAACAGGGGACATACACCCCTTACCCCAACAGCAAACAGGAGGCATACACCCCCTACCGCAACAGAAAACAGGAAGCATACACCCCCCTACCCCAACAGCAAACAGGGGACATACACCCCTTACCTCAACAGCAAACAGGAGACATACACCCCTTACCCCAACAGCAAACAGGAGGCATACACCCCTTACCCCAACAGCAAACAGGAGGCATACACCCCTTACCCCAACAGCAAACAGGAGGCATACACCCCTTACCTCAACAGGAGGCATACACCCCTTACCCCAACAGCAAACAGGAGGCATACACCCCTTACCCCAACAGCAAACAGGGGGCATACACCCTTTACCCCAACAGCAAACAGGAGGCAAACACCCCTTACCCCAACAGAAAACAGGGGGCATAAAACCCCTTACCCCAACAGGAAACAGGAGGCATACACCCCTTACCTCAACAGGAGGCATACACCCCTTACCCCAACAGCAAACAGGAGGCAAACACCCCTTACCCCAACAGCAAACAGGGGGCATACACCCCTTACCCCAACAGCAAACAGGGGGCATACACCCCTTACCCCAACAGGAGACAGGGGACATACACCCCTTACCCCAACAGGAAACAGGGGACATACACCCCTTACCCCAACAGCAAACAGGAGGCATACACCCCCTAACGCAACAGAAAACAGGAAGCATACACCCCTTACCCCAACAGCAAACAGGAGGCATACACCCCTTACCTCAACAGGAAACAGGGGGCATACACCCCTTACCCCAACAGCAAACAGGAGGCATACACCCCTTACCTCAACAGGAAACAGGGGGCATACACCCCTTACCCCAACAGCAAACAGGAGGCATACACCCCTTACCCCAACAGGAAACAGGGGGCATACACCCCTTACCCCAACAGCAAACAGGAGGCATACACCCCCTACCGCAACAGAAAACAGGAAGCATACACCCCCCTACCCCAACAGCAAACAGGGGACATACACCCCTTACCTCAACAGCAAACAGGAGACATACACCCCTTACCCCAACAGCAAACAGGAGGCATACACCCCTTACCCCAAAAGGAAACAGGAGGCATACACCCCTTACCTCAACAGGAAACAGGAGGCATACACCCCTTACCCCAACAGCAAACAGGAGGCATACACCCCTTACCCCAACAGGAAACAGGGGGCATACAACCCTTACCCCAACAGGAAACAGGAGGCATACACCCCTTACCCCAACAGCAAGCAGGAGGCATACACCCCTTACCCCAACAGGAAACAGGAGGCATACACCCCTTACCCCAACAGGAAACAGGGGGCATACAACCCTTTCCCCAACAGGAAACAGGAGGCATACACCCCTTACCCCAACAGCAAGCAGGAGGCATACACCCCTTACCCCAACAGGAAACAGGAGGCATACACCCCTTACCCCAACAGGAAACAGGGGGCATACACCCCTTACCCCAACAGGAAACAGGAGGCATACACCCCCTACCACAACAGGAAACAGGGGGCATACACCCCCTACCGCAACAGGAAACAGGGGGCATACACCCCTTACCATAACAGGAAACAGGAAGCATACACCCCTTACCCCAACAGGAAAGAGGAGGCATACACCCCTACCCCAACAGGAAACAGGAAGCATACACCCCTTACTCCAACAGGAAACAGGAGGCATACAACCCTTACCCCCAAGCAGAGAGATGGCATCTACTCCTAATTCCCAGAGTTAAAAAAAAAAAACAACTTTTGATAGTCCTAGAGACATATGAAATGTTTTGATTGGTCAGGTCTGGGTTCTCCGGTCCCCACTGATCACTGAGCCCATTCTCTCCAAGCTCTGTCCTCGTCCTAGGAGATGGATTCTATAGAAGTCTATGGGCATGCTACATGCTCAGACCCGAGTAATCAAATCATGTGACAAATCTGTGACTTGAAACGATGGTAACACTATAAGCTTCATTTTACATGTAGTGAGAAAGAGTGAGTGAGATTTTATGACATTTATGACACCAAAAATTTGCTGCTACATATAATCTAATTTTTACATTTTATTTTTAAGATATTTCGCTTGGAATTGGGGGAAAGATGGGACAAATGCTTCCAGGTGGACTCAGTGAGTATGGACACGATGTTCTGAGGACGTAATCCTTACAATGGCATAAACCACTGGGGGTGTAAACCTTACAATGGCATAAACCACTGGGGGTGTAAACCTCCCAATGGGGGGGAGTAATCCTTACAATAGCATAAACCACTGGGGGGTGTAATCCTTACAATGGTGGTCACCAGTGCCGAGCCTGCTGACATAAACCACTGGGGGTGTAATCCTTACAATGACATAAGCCACTGGGGGAGTAAACCTTACAATGGCATAATCCATGGGGGTACAATCATGACAATGGCATAAGCCACTGGGGGTGTAATCCTGACAATGGCATAAGCCACTGGGGGTGTAATCCTTACAATGGCATAAGCCACTGGGAATTATATGGCCATCAGTGCAGTGAGGTCACAGGCTCCACAAATAATAAAATATTGGTATCTCTATTTTATGTTATAGATATTGGTGATGTATAAAGTAGCTGTATTACGACTCCCTACCACAGGGTGTAAGACAAAAGACATGTAGCACTGACTCTTCCCATAAGACCACAAATAATTGTTTAGCAAGTTAAAGAGGATTAGGAATTATCAGTCAGGACTAGAACCACTTATGGTTATTGCACTGATTTGTAGCGAATGGTTCCAGCCCTCTGGGAGGAGAGGATTGGACCGGGGGGATTTCTTCCCCAGAACATTATAGAGACTCCTAAGAAGAAGCCTGTCTGAGGAGAGATCATGTGACTCATGTCTCATACACATTTACCTTATTCACAAGTGGAGGGAATAATAATGAAATGTAACCATTGCATGACTTTACACCTCAGTAAGTGCACGTGTGAAAGAAATGTGATACATGAGATAAGTTTATGTCATGATGACCCAAGGATTTAACTAACAGGATACATTCTACAGCTGTACCACAACCTATACACTCTGCAGCATGTTGACAGGTACTGAGACACTGCAAGTATACCTATAGGCACAGAAGCCATGCACACAACAATACGTCTTCTATATAGACATAGAAAAAAATAATAACATGTTCTGGAGTGGACATTCACCCTAAGGTAAAGACTGTAGTACAGGTGGAGTCAATGGCTCCGGGCAGCCTAAGTCTACGGGCTTCAGAGCTGTAAATCTACTGCTGAATCCTAACATGAAATCCCCCACAGTGAGGGCCCAAGACATCTACCTATAAATCTAACTACAGGTTTTATCCACAGGTTGGAGGAGATTGACCTCAAAAGGAACGTACTTTCTCACCATGTTCATGCAGAACACGAACTCTGCTGAAAGCCCGGGGTGGGAAATGTTAGTGACCGGGACTTCACCGTCCACCTCTGTAACTATCTCCGTCAACAAGTCCAACTTCATGAAGACCGTCAAAGTCGGGAAAGGAGAAACAGTAACAATTGAGATTCCAAATCCTCTAGAGAAGAAAGGGACCGGGTTGTCCCCACGTAGCATCAGCATTAAAGCCAGTGCAGAGATCACAGTGATGACCCGAAACTATAAGAAAACCAGTGGAGATGTGGCTTCTATCTACCCAGTTGACCAGTGGGGAGTAGAATACTACATAATCACCCCTTATAATGGACCTTCTAACCAGTATACAGAATTCGGGGTCCTTGCCTCTGACACTGCAACATCAGTCACCATGGTCCTCAGCGGAGCCGTACAATTCAATGGGAAGAATTATCAAAAGGGCGACACCCTGACCGTGAATCTGGAGCCATCGCAGTTTGTACAGGTTCAGAGTAAAGATGACCTCTCCGGGACCAAGGTGACATCTCAGTACCCTACTGCTGTCCTATCGGGCCATACGTGTGCTCCTAGTAATGGAGGAGGTTGTGGCCATGTTTATGAACAGCTAAAACCTGTGGAAAGTTGGGGAACGTCCTACTTCATCCCAGGCCTGTCCTTCCAGTCGGAATATGACCAAGTATATGTCATGGCTCCTAAAGCCACTTGTATCCATCACCAGTCAGGTGGACAAAAGGTGAAGACCAACATAGCAGCAGGAAACGTCATGAGGGTTAACGTCTCCGCGTCTTCACCCTTTTCCATCCACAGCAATGATAGAATTCAGATCCTATTTAATGGCAGAGGTGGAAAAAATAAGGGTAAATCCTTTGGACCTTTCCTGACCAAAATCCCAGACATCGATTCCTTTGACCTTTCATTCAACCTCATCAGGCAGGAGGACTTTGACAACAATATGGCAGTTATGATAGCGAAGACCTCGAGTGCACCTGGAATCACTCTTAATGGGAACGCTCTACAAAACGCCAAGTGGACGGAGTTCCCTGAGTCTGAATATTCCTGGGCAGAATATGATTATGGAAGTGACTCCAGCTCCAACAGGGTGCAGCACCCTACATCACCGTTTGGTCTCCTGTCTATTGGTTACTCCATGAATAAGGCCTACGGGTCTGTGGCACCTGATATACAAGGTTTGTAGGTTGTGTTCTTCTTCTGGTCCCATCTCTCTGTTTTTACAACTTGTCCTGACTATTCCGGACTTTTATCTTCCAGCTCCTGGGGCTTCGTTACCTGAACCAATTGGTAATTCCCATTTATAGACAATATATAGATGGTATATAGAAGGTATATAGATGGTATATAGACGGTATGTAGACAGTATGTGGATGGTATATAGACTGTGTCTAGATTGGGTCTAGATAATATATAGACTGTATATGTTAAGTCCTGACTACAAAAATAGAATCCCTGACCCTGGTGAGACTACATGTCACTTCCACTTATGCCCTTGGTGCCCCTGATGCCACTGAATTCCCTGATGCCACTTTGTTCTCGTTCAGAGGAGTTACTTCTCCCTTTTGGGCCCCACCTACCATTTTTATTTCTAACATTTTTCTTTATGGTAGGGGGTGCATTGGACTCCATAGTTACCAGGGCCCCGATGCATGTGGTCCCCTGATACACAGCCGTGGTCCTGGATGAATTGACTCTTTGCGTCCTATGTCTCTATTGTAGTCCTCAATAATACTGACCCAACACATTTCTCAGGTTCTGAAACTCTTCAAATATATTCAAAAAATGTTCACAATATAACATTTCTATTTCAGGAAATAATTCAAAAACGTTATCAGGAAAATCCAAGTTGACAGCAAGTAAGTGTATGGCAGCGGTCTGCGCGTGATCTGTAGTGCGGTCCGGGCGGACGCCTCGCTCACCTGTACATTGGACCAGAATCCTGACATTAATTATAAGTTTTAGACTCTTTTTTTTCTATATTTACACCATCACAGAATCGCACAATTGTAGTAAATCTGGCCCGTTGTGATGGGCGTCACTAGTTATATGGCTGTGGATATAACATCCTAAGGGGTGACTCTTCAGTCACCACATAATTTGCCTGTAATAGAAAACATAAAAGAGAGGACAAGAGGGGGTGAGGGATGTGCAGCTAAAAGGAGGAGAGAGGAAGAGGAGGGGTGTGAAGCTACAAGGAGGAGAGAGAAGAAGAGGAGGGTGTGCAGCTACAAGGAAAAAGAGAGGAAGAAGAGGAGGGATGTGCAGCTAAAAGGAGGAGAGAGGAAGAAGAGGAGGGTGTGCAGCTACAAGGAGGAGAGAGGAAGAGGAGGGGTGTGCAGCTACAAGGAGGAGAGAGGAAGAAGAGGAGGGTGTGCAGCTACAAGGAAAAAGAGAGGAAGAAGAGGAGGGATGTGCAGCTAAAAGGAGGAGAGAGGAAGAGGAGGGGTGTGCAGCTACAAGGAGGAGAGAGGAAGAAGAGGAGGGTGTGCAGCTACAAGGAGGAGAGAGAGGACGAGGAGGGGTGTGCAGCTACAAGGAGGAGAGAGGAAGAAGAGGAGGGTGTGCAGCTACAAGGAGGAGAGAGGAAGAAGAGGAGGGGTGTGCAGCTACAAGGTGGAGAGAGAGGAAGAGGAGGGGTGTGCAGCTACAAGGAGGAGAGAGGAAGAAGAGGAGGGGTGTGCAGCTACAAGGAGGAGAGAGGAAGAAGAGGAGGGTGTGCAGCTACAAGGAGGAGAGAGGAAGAAGAGGAGGGATGTGCAGCTACAAGGAGGTGAGAGGAAGAGGAGGGGTGTGCAGCTACAAGGAGGAGAGAGGAAGAAGAGGAGGGTGTGCAGCTACAAGGAGGAGAGAGAGGACAAGGAGGGGTGTGCAGCTACAAGGAGGAGAGAGAGGAAGAAGAGGAGGGTGTGCAGCTACAAGGAGGAGAGAGGAAGAAGAGGAGGGTGTGCAGCTACAAGGAGGAGAGAGGAAGAAGAGGAGGGGTGTGCAGCTACAAGGTGGAGAGAGAGGAAGAGGAGGGGTGTGCAGCTACAAGGAGGAGAGAGGAAGAAGAGGAGGGGTGTGCAGCTACAAGGAGGAGAGAGGAAGAAGAGGAGGGTGTGCAGCTACAAGGAGGAGAGAGAGGAAGAGGAGGGGTGTGCAGCTACAAGGAGGAGAGAGAGGAAGAGGAGGGGTGTGCAGCTACAAGGAGGAGAGAGGAAGAAGAGGAGGAGGGTGTGCAGCTACAAGGAGGAGAGAGGAAGAAGAGGAGGGGTGTGCAGCTACAAGGAGGAGAGAGGAAGAAGAGGAGGGTGTGCAGCTACAAGGAGGAGAGAGAGGAAGAGGAGGGGTGTGCAGCTACAAGGAGGAGAGAGGAAGAGGAGGGATGTGAAGGTAAAAGGAGGAGAGAGGAAGAAGAGGAGGGGTGTGCAGCTACAAGGAGGAGAGAGGAAGAGGAGGGGTGTGCAGCTACAAGGAGGAGAGAGAGGAAGAGGAGGGGTGTGCAGCTACAAGGAGGAGAGAGGAAGAAGAGGAGGGTGTGCAGCTACAAGGAGGAGAGAGGAAGAAGAGGAGGGTGTACAGCTACAAGGAGGAGAGAGAGGAAGAGGAGGGGTGTGCAGCTACAAGGAGGAGAGAGGAAGAAGAGGAGGGTGTGCAGCTACAAGGAGGAGAGAGAGGAAGAGGAGGGGTGTGCAGCTACAAGGAGGAGAGAGGAAGAGGAGGGATGTGAAGATAAAAGGAGGAGAGAGGAAGAAGAGGAGGGGTGTGCAGCTACAAGGAGGAGAGAGAGAGAGGAAGAGGAGGGATGTGCAGCTACAAGGAGAAGAGATGAAGAGGAGGGATATGCAGCTACAAGGAGGAGAGAGAGGAAGAGTGTGCAGCCAAAAGGAGGAGAGAGGAAGAGGAGAGGTGTGCAGCTACAAGGAGGAGAGAGGAAGAGGAGGGGTGTGCAGCTACAAGGAGGAGAGAGAGGAAGAGGAGGGATGTGCAGCTGAAGGTAGGAGAGGAGGGGGAGGAGGGGTGTGCAGCTGAAGGTAGGAGAGGAGGGGGAGGAGGGGTGTGCAGCTGAAGGTAGGAGAGGAGGGGGATGCGGGGTGTGCAGCTGAAGGTAGTTGAGGAGGGGGAGGAGGGGTGTGCAGTTTAAGGTAGGAGAGGAGGGGGAGGAGGGGTGTGCAGTTGAAGGTAGGAGAGGAGGGGGAGGAGGGGTGTGCAGCTGAAGGTAGGAGAGGAGGAGGAGGAGGGGTGTGCAGCTGAAGGTAGGAGAGGAGGGGGAGGAGGGGTGTGCAGCTGAAGATAGGAGAGGAGGGGGAGGAGGGGTGTGCAGCTGAAGGTAGGAGAGGAGGGGGAGGAGGGGTGTGCAGCAGAAGGTAGGAGAGGTGGGGGAGGAGGGGTGTGCAGCTTAAGGTAGGAGAGGAGGGGGAGGAGGGGTGTGCAGTTGAAGGTAGGAGAGGAGGGGGAGGAGGGGTGTTCAGCTGAAGGTAGGAGAGGAGGGGGAGGAGGGGTGTGCAGCTGAAGGTAGGAGAGGAGGGGGAGGAGGGGTGTGCAGCTGAAGGTAGGAGAGGAGGGGGAGGAGGGGTGTGCAGCTGAAGGTAGGAGAGGAGGGGGAGGAGGGGTGTGCAGCTTAAGGTAGGAGAGGAGGGGGAGAAGGGGTGTGCAGCTGAAAGTAGGAGAGGAGGGGGAGGAGGGGTGTGCAGCTGAAGGTAAGAGAGGAGGGGGAGGAGGGGTGTGCAGCTGAAGGTAGGAGAGGAGGGGGAGGAGCGGTGTGCAGCTGAAGATAGGAGAGGAGGGGGAGGAGGGGTGTGCAGCTGAAGGTAGGAGAGGAGGGGGCTTTGCTGCACTTTTTCACCCTCAGTGTCTGTGAGAGAGGAAGGAAACATCACAGGTTTATCAGTGACATCCGCAGCAAATACAACATAGAATATAATATAATATATAACATAGAATACAATATAATATAAAATAGAATACAATATAATATAATATAACATGGAATACAATATAATATAATATAACATAGAATACAATATAATATAATATAACATAGAATACAATACAATATAACATAGAATACAATATAATATAATATATAACATAGAATACAATATAATATAATATAACATAGAATACAATATAATATAACATAGAATACAGTATAATATAATATAACATAGAATACAATATAATATAATATAACATAGAATACAATATAATATAACATAGAATACAATATAATATAACATAGAATACAATGTAATATATAACATAGATTACAATATAATATAACATAGAATACAATATATAACATAGAATACAATATAATATATAACATAGAATACAATATAATATATAACATAGAATACAATATAATATATAACATAGAATGCAATATAATATAACATAGAATACAATATAATATAATATAACATAGAATACAATATAATATAATATAACATAGAATACAATATAATATAATATATAATATAATATAATATATAACATAGAATACAATATAATATAATATAACATAGAATACAATATAATATAATATAACATAGAATACAATATAAAATAATATAACATAGAATACAATATAATATAATATAACATAGAATACAAGACATTAACCCCCCGACATGCGATGGCCCCGACATATGATCAAATCGACATACGATGCTTTTATATGTCGGGGCCATCGCATTATCTGCTATCCAATGCTTAAGCTGCTGTCGGGTAGCAGTTTAGGCATCCCGGACAGGTTCACTTGCCTATCCCTGCTGCTACGGGTCCACTTTGCGATCCTCCGGCGTCTTCTGTATCTTCTCCAGGGTCCGGGCCTCGCTTTCTGGTGACGTTATTACGTTGTTACACACGCCGTGCCAGTGCAGCAGCGTAATAACGACACCAGAAAGCGAGGCCCGTACCCTGCAAAAGATAATAATAATAATAATAATAATAGACAGGACACTACAGTCTACTCCTCCTGTATAATAATAATAATAGACAGGACACTACAGTCTACTCCTCCTGTATAATAATAATAATAATAGACAGGACACTACAGTCTACTCCTCCTGTATAATAATAATAATAATAGACAGGACACTACAGTCTTCTCCTCCTGTATAATAATAATAGACAGGACACTACAGTCTACTCCTCCTGTATAATAATAATAATAATAGACAGGACACTACAGTCTTCTCCTCCTGTATAATAATAATAGACAGGACACTACAGTCTACTCCTCCTATATAATAATAATAATAATAATAATAATAATAGACAGGACACTACAGTCTACTCCTCCTGTATAATAATAATAATAGACAGGACACTACAGTCTACTCCTCCTGTATAATAATAATAATAGACAGGACACTACAGTCTACTCCTCCTGTATAATAATAATAATAGACAGGACACTACAGTCTACTCCTCCTGTATAATAATAATAATAATAATAATAATAATAATAATAGACAGGACACTACAGTCTACTCCTCCTGTATAATAATAATAATAATAATAATAATAATAGACAGGACACTACAGTCTACTCCTCCTGTATAATAATAATAATAGACAGGACACTACAGTCTACTCCTCCTGTATAATAATAATAATAGACAGGACACTACAGTCTACTCCTCCTGTATAATAATAATAATAATAGACAGGACACTACAGTCTACTCCTCCTGTATAATAATAATAATAATAGACAGGACACTACAGTCTACTCCTCCTGTATAATAATAATAATAATAATAATAGACAGGACACTACAGTCTACTCCTCCTGTATAATAATAATAATAGACAGGACACTACAGTCTACTCCTCCTGTATAATAATAATAATAATAGACAGGACAGTACAGTCTACTCCTCCTGTATAATAATAATAATAATAATAATAATAATAATAGACAGGACGCTACAGTCTACTCCTCCTGTATAATAATAATAATAGACAGGACACTACAGTCTACTCCTCCTGTATAATAATAATAATAATAGACAGGACAGTACAGTCTACTCCTCCTGTATAATAATAATAATAATAATAATAATAATAGACAGGACACTACAGTCTACTCCTCCTGTATAATAATAATAATAATAATAATAATAATAATAGACAGGACACTACAGTCTACTCCTCCGGTATAATAATAATAATAATAATAGACAGGGCACTACAGTCTACTCCTTCTGTATAATAATAATAATAGATAGGACACTACAGTCTACTCCTCCTGTATAATAATAATAATAGACAGGACACTACAGTCTACTCCTCCTGTATAATAATAATAATAATAATAATAGACAGGACACTACAGTCTACTCCTCCTGTATAATAATAATAATAATAATAATAATAATAATAGACAGGACACTACAGTCTACTCCTCCGCTATAATAATAATAATAATAATAATAATAATAATAGACAGGACACTACAGTCTACTCCTTCTGTATAATAATAATAATAGATAGGACACTACAGTCTACTCCTCCTGTATAATAATAATAATAATAATAATAGACAGGACACTACAGTCTACTCCTCCTGTATAATAATAATAATAATAATAATAATAATATTAATAATAGATAGGACACTACAGTCTACTCCTCCTGTATAATGATAATAATAGACAGGACACTACAGTCTACTCCTCCTGTATA
Source organism: Hyla sarda (assembly GCF_029499605.1). Taxonomy (NCBI): domain Eukaryota; kingdom Metazoa; phylum Chordata; class Amphibia; order Anura; family Hylidae; genus Hyla; species Hyla sarda. The sequence goes on from NW_026610642.1 coordinate 141,572, forward strand.
ATAATAATAATAATAATAGACAGGACACTACAGTCTACTCCTCCTGTATAATAATAATAATAGACAGGACACTACAGTCTACTCCTCCTGTATAATACTAATAATAATAGACAGGACACTACAGTCTACTCCTCCTGTATAATAATAATAATAGACAGGACACTACAGTCTACTCCTCCTGTATAATAATAATAGACAGGACACTACAGTCTACTCCTCCTGTATAATAATAATAATAATAATAATAATAATAATAGACAGGACACTACAGTCTACTCCTCCTGTATAATAATAATAATAATAATAGACAGGACACTACAGTCTACTCCTCCTGTATAATAATAATAATAATAATAATAGACAGGACACTACAGTCTACTCCTCCTGTATAATAATAATAATAATAATAGACAGGACACTACAGTCTACTCCTCCTGTATAATAATAATAATAGACAGGACACTACAGTCTACTCCTCCTGTATAATAATAAGAATAGACAGGACACTACAGTCTACTCCTCCTGTATAACAATAATAATAATAGACAGGACACTACAGTCTACTCCTCCTGTATAACAATAATAATAATAGACAGGACACTACAATCTACTCCTCCTGTATAATAATAATAATAGACAGGACACTACAGTCTACTCCTCCTGTATAATAATAAGAATAGACAGGACACTACAGTCTACTCCTCCTGTATAACAATAATAATAATAATAGACAGGACACTACAGTCTACTCCTCCTGTATAATAATAATAATAATAATAATAGACAGAAAACTACAGTCTACTCCTCCTGTATAATAATAATAATAATAATAATAATAGACAGGACACTACAGTCTACTCCTCCTGTATAATAATAATAATAGACAGGACACTACAGTCTACTCCTCCTGTATAATAATAATAATAGACAGGACACTACAGTCTACTCCTCCTGTATAATAATAATAATAATAATAGACAGAACACTATAGTCTACTCCTCCTGTATAATAATAATAATAGACAGGACACTACAGTCTACTCCTCCTGTATAATAATAATAATAATAATAATAATAATAATAATAGACAGGACACTACAGTCTACTCCTCCTGTATAATAATAATAATAATATTAGACAGGACACTACAGTCTACTCCTCCTGTATAATAATAATAATAATAATAGACAGAACACTACAGTCTACTCCTCCTGTATAATAATAATAATAATAGACAGGACACTACAGTCTACTCCTGTATAATAATAATAATACTAATACTAATAATAATAATAATAATAGACAGGACACTACAGTCTCCTCCTGTATAATAAGAATAAAAATAATAGACAGGACACTACAGTCTACTCCTCCTGTATAATAAGAATAATAATAATAGACAGGACACTACAGTCTACTCCTCCTGTATAATAATAATAATAATAATAATAATAGACAGGACACTACAGTCTACTCCTCCTGTATAATAATAATAATAGACAGGACACTACAGTCTACTCCTCCTGTATAATAATAATAATAATAGACAGGACACTACAGTCTACTCCTCCTGTATAATAATAATAATAATAATAGACAGAACACTACAGTCTACTCCTCCTGTATAATAATAATAATAGACAGGACACTACAGTCTACTCCTCCTGTATAATAATAATAATACTAATAATAATAATAATAATAATAAAAATAATAGACAGGACACTACAGTCTACTCCTCCTGTATAATAAGAATAATAATAATAGACAGGACACTACAGTCTACTTCTCCTGTATAATACGAATAATAATAATAGACAGGACACTACAGTCTACTCCTCCTGTATAATAATAATAATAATAATAATATTAATGATAGACAGGACACTACAGTCTACTCCTCCTGTATAATAATAATAATAATAATAGACAGGACACTACAGTCTACTCCTCCTGTATAATAATAATAATAATAATAATAATAATAGACAGAACACTACAGTCTACTCCTCCTGTATAATAATAATAATAGACAGGACACTACAGTCTACTCCTCCTGTATAATAATAATAATAATAATAATAATAATAGACAGAACACTACAGTCTACTCCTCCTGTATAATAATAATAATAATAATAATAATAGACAGGACACTACAGTCTACTCCTCCTGTATAATAATAATAATAATAATAATAGACAGGACACTACAGTCTACTCCTCCTGTATAATAATAATAATAATAATAATAATAATAATAATAATAATAGACAGAACACTACAGTCTACTCCTCCTGTATAATAATAATAATAATAATAATAATAATAGACAGGACACTACAGTCTACTCCTCCTGTATAGTTATAATAATAATAATAATAATAGACAGGACACTACAGTCTACTCCTCCTGTATAATAATAATAATAGACAGGACACTACAGTCTACTCCTCCTGTATAATAAGAATAATAATAATAGACAGGACACTAAAGTCTACTCCTCCTGTATAATAATAAGAATAATAATAATAGACAGGACACTACAGTCTACTCTCCCTGTATAATAATAATAGGGAGGGATCCGTGCAATTTAAAGTATAATCATAATAATAATAATAACGATGGATTTGACAAACGATGGGTGGTTTGGAACGAACTACCATCGTATGTTGAGGGACCACTGTATTATATAATATAACATAGAATACAATATAATATAATATAACATAGAATACAATATAATATAATATGTAACATAGAATACAATATAATATAATATAACATAGAATACAATATAATATATAACATAGAATACAATATAATATAACATAACATAGAATACAATATAATATAATATAATATAACATAGAATACAATATAATATAACATAGAATACAATATAATATAATATGTAACATAGAATACAATATAATATAATATAACATAGAATACAATATAATATATAACATAGAATACAATATAATATTATATATAACATAGAATACAATATAATATATAACATAGAATACAATATAATATAACATAGAATACAATATAATATAACATAGAATACAATATAATATATAACATAGAATACAATATAATATAATATAACATAGAATACAATATAATATAATATAACATAGAATACAATATAATATAATATAGAATCCAATATAATATAATATAACATAGAATCCAATATAATAAATAACAGAATACAATATAATATAATATAACATAGAATATAATATAATATAATACATAACATAGAATAGAATAGAATAGAATATATAACATAGAATATAATATAATATAACATAGAATACAATATAATATATAACATAGAATACAATATAATATAATATATAACATAGAATACAATATAATATAACATAGAATACAATATAATATATAACATAGAATACAATATAATATAATATAACATAGAATACAATATAATATAATATAACATAGAATACAATATAATATAACAAAGAATACAATATAATATAACATAGAATACAATATAATATATAACATAGAATACAATATAATATAATATAAGATAGAATACAATATAATATAACATAGAATATAATATAATATATAACATAGAATACAATATAATATATAACATAGAATATAATATAATATATAACATAGAATACAATATAATATATAACATAGAATACAATATAATATATAACATAGAATACAATATAATATATAACATAGAATACAATATAATATAATATAACATAGAATACAATATAATATAATATAACATAGAATACAATATAATATAATATAACATAGAATACAATATAATATAATATAACATAGAATACAATATAATATATAACATAGAATATAATATAATATATAACATAGAATACAATATAATATATACCATAGAATACAATATAATATATAACATAGAATACAATATAATATAATATAACATAGAATACAATATAATATAATATAACATAGAATACAATATAATATAATATAACATAGAATACAATATAATATAATATAACATAGAATACAATATAATATAATATAACATAGAATACAATATAATATATAACATAGAATATAATATAATATATAACATAGAATACAATATAATATATAACATAGAATACAATATAATATATAACATAGAATACAATATAATATAATATAACATAGAATACAATATAATATAATATAACATAGAATACAATATAATATAATATAACATAGAATACAATATAATATAACATAGAATACAATATAATATAATATATAACATAGAATACAATATAATATATAACATAGAATACAATATAATATAATATATAACATAGAATACAATATAATATATAACATAGAATACAATATAATATATAACATAGAATACAATATAATATAATATAACATAGAATACAATATAATATAATATAACATAGAATACAATATAATATAATATAACATAGAATACAATATAATATATAACATAGAATACAATATAATATAATATATAACATAGAATACAATATAATATATAACATAGAATACAATATAATATAATATAACATAGAATACAATATAATATAATATAACATAGAATACAATATAATATAATATAACATAGAATACAATATAATATAATATATAACATATAATACAATATAATATAATATATAATATAGAATACAATACAATATAACATAGAATACAGTACAATATAACATAGAATACAATATAATATAATATAACATAGAATACAATATAATATAATATATAACATAGAATACAATACAATATAACATAGAATATAATATAATATAATAATATATAACAGACATGAGATCTTATATCTGTGATTATTATTGTAGAATTCCTAGATGACGATAAAAAGTAGAGTTCAACCGCCGTGATGGTTTACACCATGTGAGTATTTATCTATCTCATATCTATCTTTATATCTCCTTATCTATATCACATAGTTATATCACATCTATCTATCTATCTATCTCATATCTATCTATCTATCTATCTATCTATCTCATATCTATCTATCAATCTCATATCTATCTATCAATCTCATATCTATCTATCACATATCTATCTCATATCAATCTCATATCTATCTATCAATCTCATATCTATCTATCAATCTCATATCTATCTATCACATATCTATCTCATATCTATCTATCAATCTCATATCTATCTATCTCATATCTATCTATCACATATCTATCTATCTATCTATCTATCTGATATCTATCTCACATCGATCTCCCATCTATCTCTCTATCTATCTAATATCTATCTATCCATCTCATATCTATCTATCTATGTATCTATCTATCTAAACAATAGTAAATATGATGCAGCACTCCACAAGTTGCAAAGAAAGGTGGTTTTATTCCATCATGTGCATAGACAACGTTTCACCAGCCTCACGCTGGCTTTTTCAAGTGAATCATAGTGATACTGGTGGGTATTTATAGACCGCCCACCAGGTCATGTGACATAGGTAATACATGATTGACATATGTAAACAAAGAAGTCATAAAAGAAAATTGTGCAACCATCATATATACAGTGTTACATTCATATATAAACCATCATATATACCATCATATATACAGTGTTAAATTCATATATAAACATCCAATCATCATCTGGTATAAGAATATCAGTATTACGCATAGTAAATCAAAAGTGCAGTATAGTGATCAATAATTACGTGCCAAGACGTGAATGCCTTCCGGGGTCCTGCCGCGATGTTTCCCGATCACAGGCGCCAAAGCGCCGGATGCAGTGTGTGCATCGCTGTGGAGTAGAAGTATTTCCGGGTCTGGAGCGCGTCCTCGCATCCATGGCAACCCGACTGCGGACCGAGCCGTGGCTGACGCATGCTCAGAAGAGTTCCTCTGCCTGTCAGTGAGACTCTACCCTGCACTTTTGATTTACTATGCGTAATACTGATATTCTTATACCAGATGATGATCGGATGTTTATATATGAATTTAACACTGTATATATGATGGTTTACATTATTGATTGCACAATTTTCTTTTATGACTTCTTTGTTTACATATGTCAATCATGTATTACCTATGTCACATGACCTGGTGGGCGGTCTATAAATACCCACCAGTATCACTATGATTCACTTGAAAAAGCCAGCGAGAGGCTGGTGAAACGTTGTCTATGCACATGATGGAATAAAACCACCTTCTTTGCAACTTGTGGAGTGCTGCATCTTATTTACTATTGTTTGGATTGAGGAACCGACGGACCCAGGTTCCAGCTATGCGGGCACCCCTAATTTCACTTTTCTTCTGGATATTGGTTGTGCCGTTTTTATTTGCATTGTATCTATCTATCTATCTCACATATCTATCTATTATCTATCTATCTCATATACATCTATAATATCGATCTCATATCTATCTCTCTCATATCCATCTCTCTCATATCTATCTCATATCTATATATATCATATCTATCTATCTCATATCTATCTCTCTATCTATCTCATATCTATCTATCTATCTATCTATCTCATATCTATCTATCTATCTATCTATCTATCTCATATCTATCTATCTCATATCTATCTATCTCATATCTATCTATCTCATATCTATCTATCTCATATCTATCTCATATCTATCTATCTCATATCTATCTCTCTATCTATCTCATATCTATCTATTTTATATCTATCTCACTCATATCTATCTATCTATCTATCTCATATCGATCTCTCTCATATCTATCTATCTATCTATCTATCTATCTCATATCTATCTATCTCATATCTATCTATCTCATATCTATCTCATATCTATCTATCTCACATATCTATCTAATATCTATCTATCTCATATACATCTATCATATCTACCTCATATACATCTATCATATCTATCTCATATCTATCTCTCTCATATCCATCTCTCTCATATCTATCTATCTATCTATCTCATATCTATCTATCTCATATCTATCTCTCTATCTATCTCATATCTATCTCATATCTATCTATCTCACTCATATATATCTATCTATCTATCTATCTATCTATCTCATATCTATCTATCTATCTATCTATCTATCTCATATCTATCTATCTCATATCTATCTCTCTCATATCTATCTATCTATCTATCTATCTATCTATCTATCTCATATCTATCTCTCTCATATCTATCTATCTATCTCATATCTATCTCATATCTATCTCACATCTATCTCTCTCATATCCATCTATGTATCTATCTCATATCTATCTCACATCTATCTCTCTATCTATCTAATATCTATCTCTCTCATTTCTATCTATCTCACATCTATCTATCTCATATCTATCTATCTCATATGTATCTATCTATCTATCTATCTCATATGTAGCTATCTATCTATCTCCTATCTATCTATCTATCTCATATCTATCTATCTATCTATCTATCTATCTCCTATCTATCTATCTATCTCTCTATCTATCTATCTATCTATCTCATATGTATCTATCTATCTATCTATCTATCTCATATGTAGCTATCTATCTATCTCCTATCTATCTATCTATCTATCTATCTATCTCATATGTATCTATATATCTATCTATCTATCTCATATCTATCTATCTATCTATCTCATATGTATCTATCTATCTATCTCATATGTATCTATCTATCTATCTCATATGTATCTATCTATCTATCTCATATGTATCTATCTATCTATCTATCTATCTATCTCATATCTATCTATCTATCTCATATCTATCTATCTATCTATCTATCTATCTCATATCTATCTATCTATCTATCTCATATCTATCTATCTATCTATCTCATATGTATCTATCTATCTATCTCATATGTATCTATCTATCTATCTCATACGTATCTATCTATCCATCTATCTATCTCTCTCATATCTATCCATCTCACATCTATAACATGATCTCCTGTCTCTATAGCGCAGGCTCCGTGACCTGAGACGTGTAATTCCGGATGTTACCAGGAGATGGAGGAAAGTCGTCTCCTGACATCAATGACAAATCACAATATGGAGGACGACAATTTTCTTCTACTGAAAAATTCTAATAAATGATTTCACTTTCCTGATAAATCTGTAATAACCAAAAATTTACTGAAAGCAATAAACAAAATGATACAATCAGATCCGGAGAAGTCATTATTATTCTATAGGATGATACAAATAATAATAGACTGGACACTACAGCCTACTCCTCCTGTATAATAATAATAATAGACAGGACACTACAGTCTACTCCTCCTGTATAATAATAATAATAATAGACAGGACACTGCAGTCTACTCCTCCTGTATAATAATAATAATAATAATAATAGACAGGACACTACAGTCTACTCCTCCTGTATAATAATAATAATAGACAGGACACTACAGTCTACTCCTCCTGTATAATAATAATAATAATAGACAGGACACTACAGCCTACTCCTCCTGTATAATAATAATAATAATAGACAGGACACTACAGTCTACTCCTCCTGTATAATAATAATAATAATAATAGACAGGACACTACAGCCTACTCCTCCTGTATAATAATAATAATAGACAGGACACTACAGTCTACTCCTCCTGTATAATAATAATAATAGACAGGACACTACAGTCTACTCCTCCTGTATAATAATAATAATAATAGACAGGACACTACAGTCTACTCCTCCTGTATAATAATAATAATAGGACACTACAGTCTACTCCTCCTGTATAATAATAATAATAATAATAATAGACAGGACACTACAGTCTACTCCTCCTGTATAATAATAATAATAATAATAGACAGGACACTACAGTCTACTCCTCCTGTATAATAATAGACAGGACACTACAGTCTACTCCTCCTGTATAATAATAATAATAATAATAGACAGGACACTACAGTCTACTCCTCCTGTATAATAATAATAATAATAGACAGGACACTACAGCCTACTCCTCCTGTATAATAATAATAATAATAATAATAGACAGGACACTACAGTCTACTCCTCCTGTAAAATAATAATAATAATTATAGACAGGACACTACAGTCTACTCCTCCTGTATAATAATAATAATAATAATAATAATAATAATAGACAGGACACTACAGTCTACTCCTCCTGTGTAATAATAATAATAATAATAGACAGGACACTACAGCCTACTCCTCCTGTATAATAATAATAATAATAATAATAGACAGGACACTACAGTCTACTCCTCCTGTAAAATAATAATAATAATTATAGACAGGACACTACAGTCTACTCCTCCTGTATAATAATAATAATAATAATAATAATAATAATAGACAGGACACTACAGTCTACTCCTCCTGTATAATAATAATAATAGACAGGACACTACAGTCTACTCCTCCTGTATAATAATAATAATAATAGACAGGACACTACAGTCTACTCCTCCTGTATAATAATAATAATAATAATAATAGACAGGACACTACAGTCTACTCCTCCTGTATAATAATAATAATAATAATAATAGACAGGACACTACAGTCTACTCCTCCTGTATAATAATAATAATAATAATAATAATAATAGACAGGACACTACAGTCTACTCCTCCTGTATAATAATAATAATAATAATAGACAGGACACTACAGTCTACTCCTCCTGTATAATAATAATAATAATAATAATAGACAGGACACTACAGTCTACTCCTCCTGTATAATAATAATAATAGACAGGACACTACAGTCTACTCCTCCTGTATAATAATAATAGACAGGACACTACAGTCTACTCCTCCTGTATAATAATAATAATAATAATAATAATAGACAGGACACTACAGTCTACACCTCCTGTATAATAATAATAATAGACAGTACACTACAGTCTACTCCTCCTGTATAATAATAATAATAATAATAGACAGGACACTACAGTCTACTCCTCCTGTATAATAATAATAATAGACAGGACACTACAGTCTACTCCTCCTGTATAATAATAATAATAATAATAATAATAATAATAATAATAGACAGGACACTACAGTCTACTCCTCCTGTATAATAATAATAATAGACAAGGCACTACAGTCTACTCCTCCTGTATAATAATAATAATAATAATAATAATAATAATAGACAGGACACTACAGTCTACTCCTCCTGTATAATAATAATAATAGACAAGGCACTACAGTCTACTCCTCCTGTATAATAATAATAATAATAATAGACAGGACACTACAGTCTACTCCTCCTGTATAATAATAATAATAATAATAATAATAGACAGGACACTACAGTCTACTCCTCCTGTATAATAGTAATAATAATAATAGACAGGACACTACAGTCTACTCCTCCTGTATAATAATAATAATAATAGACAGGACACTACAGTCTACTCCTCCTGTATAATAATAATAATAGACAGGACACTACAGTCTACTCCTCCTGTATAATAATAATAATAATAGACAGGACACTACAGTCTACTCCTCCTGTATAATAATAATAATAATAGACAGGACACTACAGTCTACTCCTCCTGTATAATAATAATAATAATAATAATAATAGACAGGACACTACAGTCTACTCCTCCTGTATAATAATAATAATAGACAGGACATTACAGTCTACTCCTCCTGTATAATAATAATAGACAGGACACTACAGTCTTCTCCTCCTGTATAATAATAATAATAGACAGGACACTACAGTCTACTCCTCCTGTATAATAATAATAATAGACAGGACACTACAGTCTACTCCTCCTGTATAATAATAATAATAATAATAGACAGGACACTACAGTCTACTCCTCCTGTATAATAATAATAGACAGGACACTACAGTCTACTCCTCCTGTATAATAATAATAGACAGGACACTACAGTCTACTCCTCCTGTATAATAATAATAATAATAATAATAATAATAGACAGGACACTACAGACTACTCCTCCTGTATAATAATAATAATAGACAGGACACTACAGTCTACTCCTCCTGTATAATAATAATAATAATAATAATAATAATAATAATAATAGACAGGACACTACAGTCTACTCCTCCTGTATAATAATAATAATAATAATAATAATAATAGACAGGACACTACAGACTACTCCTCCTGTATAATAATAATAATAATAGACAGGACACTACAGTCTACTCCTCCTGTATAATAATAATAGACAGGACACTACAGTCTACTCCTCCTGTATAATAATAATAATAATAGACAGGACACTACAGTCTACTCCTCCTGTATAATAATAATAATAATAATAATAATAATAGACAGGACACTACAGTCTACTCCTCCTGTATAATAATAATAATAATAATAGACAGGACACTACAGTCTACTCCTCCTGTATAATAATAATAATAGACAGGACACTACAGTCTACTCCTCCTGTATAATAATAATAATAATAGACAGGACACTACAGTCTACTCCTCCTGTATAATAATAATAATAATAATAGACAGGACACTACAGTCTACTCCTCCTGTATAATAATAATAATAATAATAATAATAATAGACAGGACACTACAGTCTACTCCTCCTGTATAATAATAATAATAGACAGGACACTACAGTCTACTCCTCCTGTATAATAATAATAATAATAATAATAATAGACAGGACACTACAGTCTACTCCTCCTGTATAATAATAATAATAATAATAATAGACAGGACACTACAGTCTACTCCTCCTGTATAATAATAATAATAATAATAATAATAGACAGGACACTACAGTCTACTCCTCCTGTATAATAATAATAATAATAATAATAGACAGGACACTACAGTCTACTCCTCCTGTATAATAATAATAATAATAATAATAATAATAGACAGGACACTACAGTCTACTCCTCCTGTATAATAATAATAATAATAGACAGGACACTACAGTCTACTCCTCCTGTATAATAATAATAATAAGAATAGACAGGACACTACAGTCTACTCCTCCTGTATAATAATAATAATAGACAGGACACAACAGTCTACTCCTCCTGTATAATAATAATAATAGACAGGACACTACAGTCTACTCCTCCTGTATAATAATAATAATAATAATAATAATAATAGACAGGACACTACAGTCTACTCCTCCTGTATAATAATAATAATAGACAGGACACTACAGTCTACTCCTCCTGTATAATAATAATAATAATAATAATAATAATAATAGACAGGACACTACAGTCTACTCCTCCTGTATAATAATAATAATAATAATAATAATAATAGACAGGACACAACAGTCTACTCCTCCTGTATAATAATAATAATAGACAGGACACTACAGTCTACTCCTCCTGTATAATAATAATAATAGACAGGACACTACAGTCTACTCCTCCTGTATAATAATAATAATAATAATAATAATAGTAATAATAATAATAATAATAATAATAATAATAATAGACAGGACACAACAGTCTACTCCTCCTGTATAATAATAATAATAGACAGGACACTACAGTCTACTCCTCCTGTATAATAATAATAATAGACAGGACACTACAGTCTACTCCTCCTGTATAATAATAATAATAGACAGGACACTACAGTCTACTCCTCCTGTATAATAATAATAATAGACAGGACACTACAGTCTACTCCTCCTGTATAATAATAATAGACAGGACACTACAGTCTACTCCTCCTGTATAATAATAATAGACAGGACACTACAGTCTACTCCTCCTGTATAATAATAATAGACAGGACACTACAGTCTACTCCTCCTGTATTATAATAATAATAATAATAGACTGGACACTACAGCCTACTCCTCCTGTATAATAATAATAATAGACAGGACACTACAGTCTACTCCTCCTGTATAATAATAATAATAGACAGGACACTACAGTCTACTCCTCCTGTATAATAATAATAATAATAATAATAATAATAATAATAGACAGGACACTACAGTCTACTCCTCCTGTATAATAATAATAATAATAATAATAATAATAATAATAATAGACAGGACACAACAGTCTACTCCTCCTGTATAATAATAATAATAATAATAGTAATAATAATAATAATACTAATAATAATAGACAGGACACAACAGTCTACTCCTCCTGTATAATAATAATAATAGACAGGACACTACAGTCTACTCCTCCTGTATAATAATAATAATAGACAGGACACTACAGTCTACTCCTCCTGTATAATAATAATAATAGACAGGACACTACAGTCTACTCCTCCTGTATAATAATAATAGACAGGACACTACAGTCTACTCCTCCTGTATTATAATAATAATAATAATAGACTGGACACTACAGCCTACTCCTCCTGTATAGTAATAATAATAGACAGGACACTACAGTCTACTCCTCCTGTATAATAATAATAATAATAATAATAGACAGGACACTACAGTCTACTCCTCCTGTATAATAATAATAATAGACAGGACACTACAGTCTACTCCTCCTGTATAATAATAATAATAATAATAGACAGGACACTACAGTCTACTCCTCCTGTATAATAATAATAATAGACAGGACACTACAGTCTACTCCTCCTGTATAATAATAATAATAATAATAATAGACAGGACACTACAGTCTACTCCTCCTGTATAATAATAATAGACAGGACACTACAGTCTACTCCTCCTGTATAATAATAATAATAATAATAGACAGGACACTACAGTCTACTCCTCCTGTATAATAATAATAATAGACAGGACACTACAGTCTACTCCTCCTGTATAATAATAATAATAGACAGGACACTACAGTCTATTCCTCCTGTATAATAATAATAATAATAATAATAATAATAATAATAATAATAGACAGGACACTACAGTCTACTCCTCCTGTATAATAATAATAATAATAGACAGGACACTACAGCCTACTCCTCCTGTATAATAATAATAGACAGGACACTACAGTCTACTCCTCCTGTATAATAATAATAATAATAATAATAATAATAATAATAATAGACAGGACACTACAGTCTACTCCTCCTGTATAATAATAATAATAATAGACAGGACACTACAGCCTACTCCTCCTGTATAATAATAATAGACAGGACACTACAGTCTACTCCTCCTGTATAATAATAATAATAATAATAATAATAATAATAATAGACAGGACACTACAGTCTACTCCTCCTGTATAATAATAATAATAATAATAATAATAGACAGGACACTACAGTCTACTCCTCCTGTATAATAATAATAATAGACAGGACACTACAGTCTACTCCTCCTGTATAATAATAATAATAATAATAATAATAATAATAATAGACAGGACACTACAGTCTACTCCTCCTGTATAATAATAATAATAATAATAGACAGGGCACTACAGTCTACTCCTCCTGTATAATAATAATAATAGACAGGACACTACAGTCTACTCCTCCTGTATAATAATAATAATAATAATAATAGACAGGACACTACAGTCTACTCCTCCTGTATAATAATAATAATAGACAGGACACTACAGTCTACTCCTCCTGTATAATAATAATAATAGACAGGACACTACAGTCTACTCCTCCTGTATAATAATAATAATAATAGACAGGACACTACAGTCTACTCCTCCTGTATAATAATAATAATAATAATAGACAGGACACTACAGTCTACTCCTCCTGTATAATAATAATAATAGACAGGACACTACAATCTACTCCTCCTGTATGGGGTTCTGTAATGGGGTCTATACTGGTTTGGACGGCTGGAAGAGCGGCCCCTACCTCTTCCAGCCTTTCCAAAAATCTTCTGAGAGACCTTTTTCATTGAGACCTGCGCTTTACTTAAAGATGAGAACAATCCTACGTATTTATTCATTTCTTTGATGACCTCATCTCCGAATAATAAACCCTTAGTAGGGTTAGGAGGCTCTGTAGAGGCCAAATTAGTTAGTTGTGGGTCGATCTTCATCATTATAGATCTTTTTCTCTCAGTAGAGAGGGCAGCATTGGCATTGCCGAATAAGCATATCGCTCTTTGAGCCCATCCCTTTAATGTTTCCGTATCCACTGGAGAGTTAGAATTTGTAGCTATTTCAGCTAAATTTAGGATTTTTGTTAAAGGACCTAATAAGTCCATGAGTTCTTCCTGGCAAGCTTTGAAGCTGCGGTCGATCCCCTTTTTTTGGATTCTTTCCGGTTTTAAATAAAAATTTATTGAGTAGGGGATCCAACTCAGGGGTGGCCGAGGAATTGTGTGGCAGGGATGGCCGAGGACACTCTGATTTCAATTTGCTTCTAGATGCCTTATCTAGGGATTTAAATACCCACATGGCCAAATATTCGGCTACCTTAGGATCGGGTAACCATTCCCCCGAACGAGGATGATATATCAAAGAGGGATCGAAAAAGGGGTCATTAGGGTCACCTGTATTGGTGTCTTCCTGTAAAACAGGGTCGTCATTGGCTGAGCCACCTTCCTCAGATATATATAGGATGTCATCCATATCTTCTATGTCCGAATGATCGGACTCATCAGATGTGGAGTCCCTGTAGGAGTCTGGTTTGGATCTAAAATCCACTCTTTTTCCTTTAGAGGAATGGGCCTCTTCAAGGGTAGAGGATGAATTATCAGGTGGATTAGGTCCCCGTATAGGGGCAGAATCATTAGATAGAGATTTAGATGATACATGTTCAGATATCTGTAGCATAAGGACCTACAGACAGGTGACGTTTTTTGGATTTGGACTTTCCGGGTCCCTTAAAACCTCTAGCTAGTTCATCGACTGATTCCTTAGGTGACCAATATTGGTCGGATGGGGTTTGAGGCGGTAAATCCAAAGGATTTTGAGGGGTGGTACGGGCAAGTACCAAATTCATAGATTTAGTGATGGTATCTTGTAATGTCACAATGGCTGCTTGCACAGATTTAGACACTGATGCGTCCACCATTGCTTGAATGCGATCCTGTGAAGGATCAGTCATGCTTTTATTTTCCTCAGACATGTTTGGAAGAAATAGAGGGAAGGTATGACAAATGAATATACTGTGAGGAAAAAAGTTAAGGAAATAACGCTATTAAGGACCGTAATTAAATATATATTGAATATTAACTAAAATTAATTAAAATTAATTCTCACTTATAAAATAAGAGGAATGATAATAGTAAAGCTGTATATGGGTATATACATATGTGTGCGTACATATATGTATACACACACACACACATACACCTGCGTATACCCACAGCGATATATATAGGATAGGGCTAATCAATTGTGAGGTAAAAATATCTTATAATTTTTTTAAACATGTAATATAAACTATTACCACTAGATGGCAGTGTAACACTAGGAATGAAAAGAAAAGAAGTTTTGAAGAAAAAGGATATGAAGTATATCAATTGTATGCTGAAACACTGTAACAAGTGACCGTGCGTTGTACACTCTCTGCCGTCCTGAGGAGAATGACAGAAATCTCGTTCTACCCTGACAGGAGATCACCTCACTGCCGGGTATCGCGAGATTTGAAGAGAGAGACGCGCTCGAGCCGGACCTAAGATGGAGGCGGCGGCGGCGGCTCAGGGAATAAGAAAAATGCTTAATTAACCTGTAGAGTAAATGGAATGAATAATAGATGCGGACGGAAGGTGTGGGAGCAGAGAGTGGCGCTAATAGCAACCGGTAAGCGTATGAATTAGCCGTTCAGAGCGCAACAATAGTATGAAAGGAAAACGAAACTAATGAAGAGAGTAACGATTACTATACAAGGGGGTAGATAATTAAACAATTAACTGAGAAAAAAACAGCAAGGAAGTAAATTAGAAAATGAATAAATGAATGAAAGATATAATTAATTAAATAACTAAAGCTATAGAAAGCATATATCTTTGGTAAAACGAGAGAAATTAGCTGCATATAAATGACATGAAGACTAAAATTACATTGTGAGATTATTATTGCAGAGAGCAAAAAACACTTATCTGAATATAACTGCTGAGCAGCAAAGAAGAGGAAGATACCTGTGGGCCAATGACCTGTATTACCTGGGCTGTGGACTGATTGGATGACCATATAGCATACTAGGTTACATCCTAGGATTCATGTTTGTTTGCATTACATATGTAAAAAATGTTTTTTCTTTTTTCTCTATACAATATATGGTTGCTGCTGTGTCAGTAAAGAAGTATAATTAAGCATAATAGGAGCGTTTTGTCTTGCCTTAAAATCTTTATCCTTTCAGTACTTATGAGCTGCAGAAGTTGAGTTGTTCTTTTCTGTCTAAGTCCTCTCTGATGACACCTGTCTCAGGAACCGCCCAGTTTAGACTTAAATCCTCATAGCAAACCTCTTCTAAACTCGGCGGTTCCCGAGACATGTGTCATCAGAGAGGATTTAGACAGAAAAGAACAACATTAACTTCAGAAGCTCATAAGTACTGAAAGAATTAAGATTTTTTTAATAGAAGTAATTTACAAATCTGTTCAATTTTCTGGATCCAGTTGATATATAAAAAAGTTTTTTCCCGGAATACCCCTTTAATAGAACCCACAAATCATAAGTGCAGCCTCATCGGAACATGAAAATGATATGAGCATTGGTGAAGATGTAGAGCAGAGTATCAGAAAATACTCCTCCGAAATAAAACAAACAATAAAGAAGTCAGGAAGAGACAGACATGATCGCACATCTACAATCTTGTATAATGATCTGATCGCTTCTCAGCACAATATCAAAAACTAACAGGTTGTTATATACATTTATGATCAAAAAGTACAAGCCCACTCGCCACGTCAAGGCCGCCTATCCAGAGTGGGTCCCTAACGTCCCTAGCATAAAATGGCGCAGCACCGGGTGGCGACCACCACCGCCGCGACGCCAATGCCCACAGGGGGGAACGACCCACCGGCAGAGCGGCCCCAATGCCACTCAAACCAGTCTATGGGCCGCACCCCCCGCAGACACGGCGCCACGGACGCCGCACAGCACCACGCCAGTGTGAACAGGATGCTACAGCACAATAAAGAAGACTGGGGAACTTACTGTGTGAGCAGTCCCCCCCGGCTGCCCATACGTAACCTCGGCCACCAATACTCTGGAGATGTATTTAATGAAGCTAGTCACAGCTGACAGCTCGATCAGATAGCTTCCTTCAAGGAGGAACACTAGCTTAAATGTGTCGCTGGACAATCATGCATGATGGGAAAATAAACTACCATTGCTTTTATCCAATTGTGTGATCGCCTGTGTCCAGCGCCACATTTGGACCGGTGTTCCTCCTTGATCTCCACGTCTGACCGGTCGGCTGCGGACACCACCACTATATGCGCTCACCATTGTTGTGTATGTGGATACACGACTATTATAGGTGAGCGGTGTCATTTTTACTCTATCACAGGTTTATCTTTTACTACACCATGGAGCGCTGTGTCCCCTCTTATCTGTTTTAGTACAGCTAGAACTGCAAGCAGTGAGCGCATCGGAGCTCACAGAATAATAGCAGTCTTTTCTCTCCAATCGCAACTTCACTCGCAAAGCCGCAAGAAATGAACTGTGGATTTCTCTGTCATGTATCTGTCACTATATCTATTCCAGAACTTTGATGAACATATGTGTTTTTTAACCCATTGCAGTAATGCGCATGTCCTTAGATGTACCTGTGACGTCACCCCCGTCTTGTCAGATTCCCTATGTGTATTTAAATCTCCCTATCCCTGTGCCCCCCCAGACCTGACGAAGCAAGGGGATCCTTGCGAAACACGTTGTCTCTGCATTTTACCAGTGTTTGTGTTTTAAACCAATAAACCTAAAAATATATGACAGGCAGCTTCCCTGCAAGCGCTGCTGTGCGATCCTTAACAGAGAAAGGTCTATACCTCTCCATTGCATGAATTCGCCTGACCGCCATCATTGATGCCCGGACCGGGACGCAAGGCTCCTGCAAGGACTGACTCATACATGTGCTTTACAGTGTTGTGCCGGCTGAGCATTCTCACCTTTGTTCTGAGTACACTATTGGTGCAAAGTTGCTGAGTTGTCCATAGCAACCAATCAGAGCACTGCTTTCATTTATAAAGAGGCCTGTGAGAAATGAAAGAAGCGATCTGATTGGTTGCTATGGGCAACTTAGCAATTTTTCCTCTGGGCAGGTTTTGGTAAATCTCCCCCTATATACCTATATATGTGCATTTTAAAGCTGATTGGGAAATGACTGCACTTAGTGAGCGCCTCTCTCTTCTTTCTCTTTTTTCTCTGTTCCCTTCTACACATGTGCTCCCTAATCTGTAATCTGATGCCTTTTGGAGATCTTTCCATCTTTCCTTGGCTTCTTTATGCACATTAATACTAATGTTTACATGGGGGCCCAAACTTTTCATCCCCACTGTAGGATGATGAATAGGAGGATGAAGAGGAGGAGGAGGACAAAGAGGAGGAGAAAGATGATGAAGAGGAGGAGAAAGATGATGAAGAGAAGGAGGATGATGATGAAGAGGATGAGAAGGAGGATGAAGAGGAGGAGGAGGACAAAGAGGAGGAGAAAGATGATGAAGAGGAGGAGAAAGATGATGAAGAGAAGGAGGATGATGATGAAGAGGATGAGGAGGAGGATGAAGACGAGGAGGAGGATGAAGAGGAGGAGGAGGATGAAGAGGAGAATGAAGAGGAGAATGAAGAGAAGGAGGATAATGATGAAGAGGATGATGATGACGAGGAAGATGATGAAGAGGAGGAGGATGATGAAGAGGAGGAGGAGGACGAAGAGGAGGAGAAAGATGATGAAGAGGAGGAGGATGATGAAGAGAAGGAGGATGATGAAGAGAAGGAGGATGATGATGAAGAGGAAGAGGATGAGGAGGAGGATGAAGACGAGGAGGAGGATGAAGAGGAGGATGAAGAGGAGGATGAAGAGGAGAATGAAGAGAAGGAGGATAAAGAGAAGGAGGATGATGATGAAGAGGAAGATGAGGATGAAGAGGAGAATGAAGAGAAGGAGGATAAAGAGAAGGAGGATGATGATGAAGAGGAAGATGAGGATGAAGAGGAGGAGGATGAAGAGGAGGATGAAGAGGAGGAGGATAAAGAGAAGGAGGATGATGAGGAAGAGGAAGATGAGGATGAAGAGGAGGATGAAGAGGAGGAGGATAAAGAGAAGGAGCATGATGATGATGAGGAAGATGATGAAGAGGAGGAGGAGGATGAAGAGAAGGAGGAGGATGATGAAGAGGAGGAGGATTATGAAGAGGAGGAAGAGGATGAAGAGGAATAGGATGAAGAGGAGGAAGAGGATGAAGAGGAATAGGATGAAGAGGAGGAGGAGGAGGATGAAGAGGAGGAGAAAGATGATGAAGAGGAGAAGGATGATGAAGGGGAGGAGGATGATGAAGAGGAGAAGGATGATGAAGAGGAATAGGATGATGTAGAGGAGGATGATGAAAAGGAGGAGGATGATGAAGAGGAGTTTAAAGATGAGATTCTTCATTGTTCTATTGTCAATTTTATTTTATTTTAAAAGTAAAAAAAAACACAACTTTTCTGATTTAAAAAATAAAAATAAACCTTCTATAGGGTACGTTCACACGTACGCAGATTTGATGGGCAGGATTTTCTGCTGCAGATTTCAATGTAAACTATATGACTGAGCACCGCTTCTAATCGGTGTTACAAATCCTGCGCATCAAATCTTGTATGTGTGAACGTTCCCTCACTCTGTACAGATTATTGATCTTTATTGTCCTGTTGTAACTCTGAAAAGTAGAATGTGTAAAAAAAAATGAATCAGGTATGTCAGTGTGGAAGTGATACCTACTGTGCCGTATGATTAGACATTACTAACACCACCCCTGCTGTACGCTGGATACTACAGCCCAACCAGTCCACCACCTTTTGCTGTACTGACAACTACAACTGCCACCAGTCTGCCACCTCCTGCTGTCTGCTGGGTACTACATCTGCCACCTTTTCACCACCTCCTGCTTTACTACAATTCCCACCAGTCCTTCACAGAGGAGTCCAGAGGGGACAGAGAAGTCTGGAGGAGGAGTAGAGGGGTCTAGAAGAGAGAGAGAGAGGGGGCAGAGGAGACTGGAGAAGGACAGAGGAGTCTTGAGTCTGGGGAGGACAGAGTGGTATGGAGGAGGAGGACAGAGGACTCTGGAGGAGAATAGAGGAGTCTGAAAGAGGAGGACAGGAGGGTCTGGAGGAAAAGGACAGAAGGGTCTGGAGGATGAAGAGGAGGAGGACAGATGAGTCTGAAGAGGAGAACGATAGAGGAGTCTGGAGGAGGGCATAGAAATCTGGAGAATAAATCTACATATTTAGCAATTATGGTGAACAGTTATATAAGAAAGAAAGTATTTGGCCACTGCCATCTTGTTGTTGTGTTGTATGTTGACCATTGCAGCTATTAGGAAAAGAATTGAAAACTACAAAGAATAGAGTAGAATGAAACTTAAAGTTCAACTTAGGGTATGTTCACACTGAGGATTTGGAGAGGAATTTCCACGAGTAATTCTGCTCACTTTTTCCTCTCCAAATCATTCAGCAGTGAAAATCCCCAGAGAGTTGTACAGAATTTCTGCCCCTCAGTTCACACTGAGGAATTTCCTCAAGCAGAATTCTGACCAGGAAGTCTGTTCCGCTTGAAGAAACATGTTCTTTCTTTCAGGCGGAATCAGCGTCTTAGGCTAGGTTCAGACTACGGAATCTCCGGGCAGAAAATTTCCGCCCCAAGATTCCGAGTTCCGCCTGCGCCGACTGAATTAGTTGGCGCTAGGACCGCGCGGACACTGCAGTCTCCTATAGACTGCTATGTGTTCCGCTCGGATTTCCGTCTGAAGAAAGAGCAACCCCTTTCTTCAGGCGGAAATTTTCTAGCTGATTTTTCATCCGGATTTTCCGCTTCACAAATTCTGAAGTGTGAATTTTTGAACGGAAAACCATTCACTACACTAGACATTATAGTAAGCGGAATTTCTGCCGGAAATTTCAAAGCGAAAATTCCAGCGGAAATTCCGTAGTCTGAACCTAGCCTTACTCTCATAGAGATCAATGTAAAAAAAAAATTTCAGTCAGAATCATTTCCACGCGGAATTGGCGTGGAATTGGCATGGAAATGGTGCAGAAATGGCGCGGAATTTCCAAATGAAAAAAAAAGAGGATTATATATATATTATACTCTTCTCCTCCGCTTGAAAACGTGTGGAATTCCGCTCGAATTCCGCACCAATTCCATGCAAAATCCCACGTGAAATCTCTGTGAGTTCTTGTGGAAAAGTAACAATATTTTGAGGCAGAAAATTTCTGCTTGATTTCCGCCCAAATTCCTCAGTGTGAACCTACCCGTTTCAATGACTTGAGGTTTTGTCCCCGGTGTCAGATTTCATAAGGAAGCGGGATGTGTCGGAGGACAGAGTCACGTACTGGAGATTCTCCTCTTCCTTCTCTCCCGGCCTCAGACGACTCTTAATAAATTTCACGAAATGATTTACTTTAATTAAAGCTTTTCTCTTGGCTGAAGTCTCCAGACTGTGAGGAGCCGTAAGTGATCCTACGCTGCCAACTCATTGTCTCTGTCCTCAAGAAGCCTTGTATGTAGAGAGTCCATATGATACATTGTATGGAGACCCCAATGAATGAACTATAATGACCAGCAAGTTCTGGGCAGATGAGGATTCTAGGATCTTATAGACTATTGGAAGTTCTGAGTTACACATGGAAAGGTTATTACAGGTTTTCTTAACAGTTCTTAAAACATAATTGTTCTATATAGTTACTAAATGGGGACTTTTGTATTACACGACCCCTTTATGTTTACTCTCTTAGAGGGGTATGTTTGAGATCCCCTTTATATTGTTGTATATAGACCACCCTGTACCTGGCTCCTGCAGACTGTGGCCTCTATGTGTAATTATGGTATGGTTCTGTAAGCTATATTTTCCCAATTTTTGCCCAATTTATGATAGGTCCAGTAAATGACTCGATTAACATACCCAAAAGGATTGCTTAGAATAATCTGGCAATGTGTCATTTTGAGGGACTAACACTGAGACCCCCAAGGTCACCACAACAAAGAGTCTCTAGTGTCTACTATGTGACTGCACCAGGTACGGTAGGTCCACCTCATTTAGGTGACACCGTGGCTCCTTTGTATGCTGATCAGGGGTAGGGGTTCTTGGGGGTGGAGCTGGAATATTTACCGATTTATTTGATGTCATATTAACCCCTATTGGTAGAGCATGCAGTGACTTATATCATAGCAAACTGTGATGAAGATCTCATATAATTTATTCCGACCTTAATTACATAAGCAAACGTAAATGAGAAGCGGAGAATGTCTATGCTACTGCCATTTATTGTGTCCTGCCCATTGAGCTGTACAGACATAACTCCGCCATGAACCTGATCCGGGTCCCACAGTAATAAGTGATAAGTTATTGAGACCTTGGTATGAAGACAACACTGATATATATATACATAAAAATATAGTGTTGTCCATACAATAGTGTAAGCCCTTGTATTGACCATATAGCAGTGTCATCCCCTGTAGTGTCCATACATCAGTGTTAGCCCTTGCAGTGACCATACAATAAGGCCAGCTCTTCTAGTGTCCATACAGTAGTTTCAGCTGTTGGTAATTTTAACTGGGCCTAATAACTCAATTATGAAATATGGTATATAAAAAATTATAAGAATTATCGCCTTAAATAAAATAATTAAAATAATTATAATGCTATTCACAAGTCATCCACCTACTTCTCAGATATATTAGGTTCTATTTAATGTCAGTAACATTAGGAAGGCCGTTTTGCAATATAATAAAATAATACACAGGTATAATTGGTTATAATTAAGAAACATAAATTAATAAATAATAAACACAATGATGTATAAATGAATATTAATCAGATATAAATAAAGAATAATAATAAAGTATTATACATGTATTTTAGTTTACTACCTACAGTAGAACTACATGTAGCATAAGTTAGTGACCATTTAACAATAGAACATTCAGATATTATATACATATTGTTGTATATTACTCTAAAAGAGGGGACCTCATGATATCACAATGGGCAACATCTTATTTCCAGATATGTAAAAATAGATGTGATAAGTAAACACTCTGCCCACTTCTATCTCACTACACAGGATTATGCTAAAATTTGAAGGGAAACATGGTACAAGTTCCCTTGTGGGAATATTATTAATATCAATTAGATAATTAAGGATTTATCATAGACTATGCTATATGCATCATGTGACTGCACTGATGTGGATAGAACATGCCTTGTTCTCTGAAGAAGAATGAGACGTAATGCATATGCTAAACTATACATCTCAGAGATTAGGGAAAAGGAATATTCACCATATTAATTGACATAATGTAATCCACATGTTTAAATTGGTCTTAATCAAATCAGAAGCCATTTGTATTCTACCAAGATACTGTGAGATATAACTTATGCATCTGGGAAAGCTGAGTCCATCGCATCATCATGGTAGCCATTATATTGCCACCATGTGGACATCTCAGAGGAATATAGGGATATGTCATCACTTCTGTGGACTCTTCGGTGGTGCATGAGGTAGAGCCACAGGTAGAAGAAAGATGATACGCAGCACTCACCAGTAATGCACAGTGAAGATATAGTATGCCTATGGCAGACAGCTGAGGAAGGCTCCCACGCCGAAACGCGTCCCTCTACTCTTGTACTACACTATGGCATAATAAATCTTCACTGTGCATTACTGGTGAGTGCCGGGCATCATCTTTCTTCTACCTGTGACATCTCAGATGAGGCCTAGTTGCACGTGTCTCACCCTGACTTGTCATGGTCCTTGCCCTTAGGTAGCTTTTATGGCTGTAAAGTAGTTCTGGAGAACGTATAAAATCTCTATAATGAAATTCATCTAAGATCTACAAAATTGTCTATATGGCTTATATCTATAAGATTTATATGTGGTCCCTGTTAGGAGTTGCACTGTGGTCAGACATGCTGTCGTGCCACCTGCCTTCTGACCTCTTGCTACGTGACCTGACCTTGCTACTGTGCTGCAAGCCCTGACCTCCTGCCCGTCCTGACTATGTGTAGCCTCATCCTACCTGTGCCACGTTACACCTCGGCCGCCTGTGTGGACGAGTCCTATATGGGGGTAGTGACCTGGGTGCCGCCTGCCACAGCAAGTCCATCCCGCTTTGCGGCGGGCTCTGGTGAAAACCGGCGGCACCTTAGACTCCGCTCCCTGGTACAGCCCACGCCATCATCCACACAGGTTCAGCGGATCCACTTTGCTGTCGTAACAGTCCCTTTGTGTATCTACACATTTACCTGAAGTCTTGTCAGCTATTACACTCCCCATCAGTTGGAATCCTCCAATAAGCTGGATGGGCCTTTCTATTAAGATCATTGCCTATATTACGACTTCCTTACTAGACGGTGTTAGCGACTAGCAAAATAACACTCAGTCAAGGGTTAAACTGTTTTAAGGTTGTATAGTTGTCATCCATCTAACAATAGTGGACTTCTATATCATGGACATCACAGATAAGGTTTTGACCGTTTCTATCAATTCTATCTGTTTTTAGACATTGTGGGGCCAGTTCCCAACCTAAATATCTATGTAGAAACCTCCCCTACATATATGCGACAATCTTACTTTTCCTCTCATGACTTACAGAAGCGAAAACAATGTATAACTCAAAAACATATAGTACAGCCATGTGCAGCGCGTGATTATTATACATGAGATGTCACTAACATTATCTCCTCGTGTATACGGTAAATATTGTAGTGACAAGAGGAGCGTTCTTCACTCTCAGAGAAGGGAACGAAGAAGAGATTTCAAATGGTAACAGATCGGATCACAGGTCACTTTGGGTCACTTTGAATCTACAAAAAACCTAAAACAGTCTTTGTACTCAGTAGTGTCAGCCCTTGTAGTGTCCATACAGTAGTGTCAGCCCTTGTAATGACTATACAGTAGTGTCAGCCTTGTAGTGTCCATACAGTAGTGTCAGTCCTTGTAGTGACCATACAGTAGTGTCAGCCCTTGTAGAGACCATACAGTAGTGTCAGCTCTTGTAGTGACCATACAGTAGTGTCAGCTCTTGTAGTGACCATACAGTAGTGTCAGGCCTTGTAGTGTCCATACAGTAGTGTCAGTCCTTGTAGTGTCCATACAGTAGTGTCAGCCCTTGTAATGACCATACAGTAGTGTCAGCCTTGTAGTGTCCATACAGTAGTGTCAGTCCTTGTAGTGACCATACAGTAGTGTCAGCCCTTGTAGAGACCATACAGTAGTGTCAGTCCTTGTAGTGTCCATACAGTAGACTCAGTCCTTGTAGTGACCATACAGTAGTGTCAGCCCTTGTAGAGACCATACAGCAGTGTCAGTCCTTGTAGTGTCCATACAGTAGTGTAAGCTCTTGTAGTGACCATACAGTAGTGTCAGCTCTTGTAGTGACCATACAGTAGTGTCAGCTCTTGTAGTGACCATACAGTAGTGTCAGCTCTTGTAATGACCATACAGTAGTGTCAGCCCTTGTAGTGTCCATACAGTAGTGTCAGTCCTTGTAGTGTCCATACAGTAGTGTCAGCCCTTGTAGTGTCCATACAGTAGTGTCAGTCCTTGTAGAGACCATACAGTAGTGTCAGCCCTTGTAGTGTCCATACAGTAGTGTCAGTCCTTGTAGTGTCCATACAGTAGTGTCAGCCCTTGTAGTGTCCATACAGTAGTGTCAGTCCTTGTAGAGACCATACAGTAGTGTCAGTCCTTGTAGAGACCATACAGTAGTGTCAGCTCTTGTAGTGACCATACAGTAGTGTCAGTCCTAGTAGAGACCATACAGTAGTGTCAGTCCTAGTAGAGACCATACAGTAGTGTCAGGCCTTGTAGTGTCCATACAGTAGTGTCAGCCCTTGTAGTGTCCATACAGTAGTGTCAGCCCTTGTAATGACCATACAGTAGTGTCAGCCTTGTAGTGTCCATACAGTAGTGTCAGTCCTTGTAGTGACCATACAGTAGTGTCAGCCCTTGTAGAGACCATACAGTAGTGTCAGCTCTTGTAGTGACCATACAGTAGTGTCAGCTCTTGTAGTGACCATACAGTAGTGTCAGGCCTTGTAGTGTCCATACAGTAGTGTCAGTCCTTGTAGTGTCCATACAGTAGTGTCAGTCCTTGTAGTGACCATACAGTAGTGTCAGTCCTTGTAGTGTCCATACAGTAGTGTCAGTCCTTGTAGTGTCCATACAGTAGTGTCAGGCCTTGTAGTGTCCATACAGTAGTGTCAGTCCTTGTAGTGTCCAAACAGTAGTGTCAGTCCTTGTAGTGTCCATACAGTAGTGTCAGTCCTTGTAGTGACCATACAGTAGTGTCAGTCCCTGTAGTGTCCATACAGTAGTGTCAGTCATTCTAGTAATCATACAGTAGTGTCAGTCCTTGTAGTGTCCATACAGTAGTGTCAGTCCTTGTAATGACCATACAGTAGTGTCAGTCCCTGTAGTGATCATACAGTAGTGTCAGCCCTTGTAGTGTCCATACAGTAGTGTCAGTCCTTGTAGTAATCATACAGTAGTGTCAGCCCTTGTAGTGATCATACAGTAGTGTCAGCTCTTGTAGTGACCATACAGTAGTGTCAGCCCTTGTAGTGATCATACAGTAGTGTCAGCTCTTGTAGTGTCCATACAGTAGTGTCAGCCCTTGTAGTGTCCATACAGTAGTGTAAGCTCTTGTAGTGACCATACAGTAGTGTCAGCTCTTGTAGTGACCATACAGTAGTGTCAGCTCTTGTAGTGACCATACAGTAGTGTCAGCTCTTGTAATGACCATACAGTAGTGTCAGCCCTTGTAGTGTCCATACAGTAGTGTCAGTCCTTGTAGTGTCCATACAGTAGTGTCAGCCCTTGTAGTGTCCATACAGTAGTGTCAGTCCTTGTAGAGACCATACAGTAGTGTCAGCCCTTGTAGTGTCCATACAGTAGTGTCAGTCCTTGTAGTGTCCATACAGTAGTGTCAGCCCTTGTAGTGTCCATACAGTAGTGTCAGTCCTTGTAGAGACCATACAGTAGTGTCAGTCCTTGTAGAGACCATACAGTAGTGTCAGCTCTTGTAGTGACCATACAGTAGTGTCAGTCCTAGTAGAGACCATACAGTAGTGTCAGTCCTAGTAGAGACCATACAGTAGTGTCAGGCCTTGTAGTGTCCATACAGTAGTGTCAGCCCTTGTAGTGTCCATACAGTAGTGTCAGCCCTTGTAATGACCATACAGTAGTGTCAGCCTTGTAGTGTCCATACAGTAGTGTCAGCTCTTGTAGTGACCATACAGTAGTGTCAGCTCTTGTAGTGACCATACAGTAGTGTCAGGCCTTGTAGTGTCCATACAGTAGTGTCAGTCCTTGTAGTGTCCATACAGTAGTGTCAGTCCTTGTAGTGACCATACAGTAGTGTCAGTCCTTGTAGTGTCCATACAGTAGTGTCAGTCCTTGTAGTGTCCATACAGTAGTGTCAGGCCTTGTAGTGTCCATACAGTAGTGTCAGTCCTTGTAGTGTCCAAACAGTAGTGTCAGTCCTTGTAGTGTCCATACAGTAGTGTCAGTCCTTGTAGTGACCATACAGTAGTGTCAGTCCCTGTAGTGTCCATACAGTAGTGTCAGTCATTCTAGTAATCATACAGTAGTGTCAGTCCTTGTAGTGTCCATACAGTAGTGTCAGTCCTTGTAATGACCATACAGTAGTGTCAGTCCCTGTAGTGATCATACAGTAGTGTCAGCCCTTGTAGTGTCCATACAGTAGTGTCAGTCCTTGTAGTAATCATACAGTAGTGTCAGCCCTTGTAGTGATCATACAGTAGTGTCAGCTCTTGTAGTGACCATACAGTAGTGTCAGCCCTTGTAGTGATCATACAGTAGTGTCAGCTCTTGTAGTGTCCATACAGTAGTGTCAGCCCTTGTAGTGATCATACAGTAGTGTCAGCTCTTGTAGTGTCCATACAGTAGTGTCAGTCCTTGTAGAGACCATACAGTAGTGTCAGTCCTTGTAATGACCATACAGTAGTGTCAGTCCCTGTAGTGATCATACAGTAGTGTCAGCCCTTGTAGTGTCCATACAGTAGTGTCAGTCCTTGTAGTAATCATACAGTAGTGTCAGCCCTTGTAGTGATCATACAGTAGTGTCAGCTCTTGTAGTGACCATACAGTAGTGTCAGCCCTTGTAGTGATCATACAGTAGTGTCAGCTCTTGTAGTGTCCATACAGTAGTGTCAGCCCTTGTAGTGATCATACAGTAGTGTCAGCTCTTGTAGTGTCCATACAGTAGTGTCAGTCCTTGTAGAGACCATACAGTAGTGTCAGTCCTTGTAGTGACCATACAGTAGTGTCAGTCCCTGTAGTGACCATACAGTAGTGTCAGCCCTTGTAGTCTTTATACAGTAGTGTCAGCTCTTGTAGTGTCCATACAGTAGTGTCAGCCCTTGTAGTGATCATACAGTAGTGTCAGCCCTTGTAGAGACCATACAGTAGTGTCAGCCCTTGTAGTGTCCATGCAGTAGTGTCAGCCCTTGTAGAGACCATACAGTAGTGTCAGCCCTTGTAGTGTCCATACAGTAGTGTCAGCCCTTGTAGTGACCATACAGTAGTGTCAGCCCTTGTAGTGACCATACAGTAGTGTCAGCCCTTGTAGAGACCATACAGTAGTGTCAGTCCTTGTAGAGACCATACAGTAGTGTCAGCCCTTGCAGTGACCATACAACAGTATCAGCCCTTGTAGTGACCATAGAGTAGTGTCAGTCCTTGTAGTGACTATACAGTAGTGTCAGCCCTTGTAGTGACCATACAGTAGTGTCAGCTCTTGTAGTGACCATACAGTAGTGTCAGCCTTGGTAGTGACCATACAGAAGTGTCAGTCCTTGTAGAGACCATACAGTAGTGTCAGCCCTTGTAGTGACCATACAGTAGTGTCAGCCTTGGTAGAGACCATACAGTAGTGTCAGTCCTTGTAATGACCATATAATAGTGTCAGCTCTTGTAGTGACCATACAGTAGTGTCAGCCCTTGTAGAGACCATACAGTAGTGTCAGCTCTTGTAGTGTCCATACAGTAGTGTCAGCCCTTGTAGTGACCATACAGTAGTGTCAGCCCTTGTAGAGACCATACAGTAGTGTCAGCCCTTGTAGTTTCCATACAGTAGTGTCAGCCCTTGTAGAGACCATACAGTAGTGTCAGCCCTTGTAGAGACCATACAGTAGTGTCAGTCCTTGTAATGACCATACAATAGTGTCAGCCCTTGTATTGACCATACAATAGTGTCAGCCCTTGTAGTGACCATACAGTAGTGTCAGCCGTTGTAGAGACCATACAGTAGTGTCAGTCCTGGTATTGACCATACAGTAGTGTCAGTCCTTGTAGTGACCATACAGTAGTGTCAGCCCTTGTAGAGACCATACAGTAGTGTCAGCCCTTGTAGAGACCATAAAGTAGTGTCAGTCCTTGTAATGACCATACAGTAGTGTCAGTCCTTGTAGAGACCATACAGTAGTGTCAGCCCTTGTAGAGACCATACAGTAGTGTACGTCCTTGTAGAGACCATACAGTAGTGTCAGTCCTTGTAATGACCATACAGTAGTGTCAGTCCTTGTAGAGATCATACAGTAGTGTCAGCCCTTGTAGAGACCATACAGTAGTGTCAGCCCTTGTAGAGACCATACAGTAGTGTCAGCCCTTGTAGAGACCATACAGTAGTGTCAGTACTGGTAGTGACCATACAGTAGTGTCAGTCCTTGTAATGACCATACAGTAGTGTCAGCCCTTGTAGAGACCATATAGCAGTGTCAGTCCTTGTAGAGACCATACAGTAGTGTCAGCCCTTGTAATGACCATACAGTAGTGTCAGCCCTTGTAATGACCATACAGCAGTGTCAGCCCTTGTAGATACCATATAGTAGTGTCAGTCCTTGTAGAGACCATACAGTAGTGTCAGTCCTTGTAATGACCATACAGTAGTGTCAGCCCTTGTAGAGACCATACAGTAGTGTCAGTCCTTGTAGTGATCATACAGTAGTGTCAGTCCTGGTAGTCACCATACAGTAGTGTCAGTCCTTGTAGAGACCATACAGTAGTGTCAGCCCTTGTAGAGACCGTGCAGTAATGTCAGCCCTTGTAGAGACCATACAGTAGTGTCAGTCCTTGTAGAGACCATACAGTAGTGTCAGCCCTTTTAATGTCCATACAGTAGTGTCGTTCCTTTAATGACCATACAGTAGTGTCAGCCCTTGTAGAGACCATACAGTAGTGTCAGTCCTTGTAATGACCATACAGTAGTGTCAGCCTTGGTAGTGACCATACAGTAGTGTCAGCTCTTGTAGTGTCCATACAGTAGTGTCAGCCCTTGTAGAGACCATACAGTAGTGTCAGCCCTTGTAGTTTCCATACAGTAGTGTCAGCCCTTGTAGAGACCATACAGTAGTGTCAGCCCTTGTAGAGACCATACAGTAGTGTCAGTCCTTGTAATGACCATACAATAGTGTCAGCCCTTATATTGACCATACAATAGTGTCAGCCCTTGTAGTGACCATACAGTAGTGTCAGCCCTTGTAGAGACCATACAGTAGTGTCAGTCCTGGTAGTCACCATACAGTAGTGTCAGTCCTTGTAGTGACCATACAGTAGTGTCAGCCCTTTTTATTGACCCTACAGTAGTGTCAGCCCTTTTAATGTCCATACAGTAGTGTCGTTCCTTTAATGACCATACAGTAGTGTCAGCCCTTGTAGAGACCATACAGTAGTGTCAGTCCTTGTAATGACCATACAGTAGTGTCAGCCCTTGTAGAGACCATACAGTAGTGTCAGCCCTTGTAGAGACCATACAGTAGTGTCAGTCCTTGTAATGACCATACAGTAGTGTCGGCCCTTGTAGAGACCATACAGTAGTGTCAGTCCTGGAAGTGACCATACAGTAGTGGACGTCCTGTTAGTGACCATACAGTAGTGTCAGCTCTTGTAGAGACCATACAGTAGTGTCAGTCCTGGTAGTGACCATACAGTAGTGTCAGTCCTTGTAGAGACCGTGCAGTAGTGTCAGTCCTGGTAGTGACCATACAGTAGTGTCAGTCCTTGTAGTGACCATACAGTAGTGTCAGTTCTGGTAGTGACCATACAGTAGTGTCAGTCCTTGTAGTGACCATACAGTAGTGTCAGCCCTTGTAGAGACCGTGCAGTAGTGTCAGTCCTTGTAGTGACCATACAGTAGTGTCAGCCCTTGTAGTGACCATACAGTAGTGTAAGTCCTGGTAGTGACCATACAGTAGTGTCAGTCCTGGTAGTGACCATACAGTAGTGTCATCCCTTGTAGTGACCATACAGTAGTGTCAGCCCTTGTAGTGACCATACAGTAGTGTCAGTCCTTATAGAGACCATACAGTAGTGTCAGCCCTTGTAGTGACCATACAGTAGTGTCAGCCCTTGTAGAGACCATACAGTAGTGTCAGCCCTTATAGTGTCCATACAGTAGTGTCAGCCCTTGTAGAGACCATACAGTAGTGTCAGTCCTGGTAGTGACCATACAGTAGTGTCAGCCCTTGTAGAGACCATACAGTAGTGTCAGCCCTTATAGTGTCCATACAGTAGTGTCAGCCCTTGTAGAGACCATACAGTAGTGTCAGTCCTGGTAGTGACCATACAGTAGTGTCAGCCCTTGCAGTGACCATACAGTAGTGTCAGCCCTTGTAGTGACCATACAGTAGTGTCAGCCCTTGTAGTGACCATACAGTAGTGTCAGCCCTTGTAGAGACCATACAGTAGTGTCAGCCCTTGTAGAGACCATACAGTAGTGTCAGTCCTTGTAATGACCATACAGTAGTGTCAGTCCTTGTAGAGACCATACAGTAGTGTCAGCCCTTGTAGAGACCATACAGTAGTGTCCGTCCTTGTAGAGACCATACAGTAGTGTCAGTCCTTGTAATGACCATACAGTAGTGTCAGTCCTTGTAGAGATCATACAGTAGTGTCAGCCCTTGTAGAGACCATACAGTAGTGTCAGCCCTTGTAGAGACCATACAGTAGTGTCAGACCTTGTAGAGACCATACAGTAGTGTCAGCCCTTGTAATGACCATACAGTAGTGTCAGCCCTTGTAGAGACCATACAGTAGTGTCAGCCCTTGTAGAGACCATACAGTAGTGTCAGCCCTTGTAGAGACCATACAGTAGTGTCAGTACTGGTAGTGACCATACAGTAGTGTCAGTCCTTGTAATGACCATACAGTAGTGTCAGCCCTTGTAGAGACCATATAGCAGTGTCAGTCCTTGTAGAGACCATACAGTAGTGTCAGCCCTTGTAATGACCATACAGTAGTGTCAGCCCTTGTAATGACCATACAGCAGTGTCAGCCTTTGTAGATACCATATAGTAGTGTCAGTCCTTGTAGAGACCATACAGTAGTGTCAGTCCTTGTAATGACCATACAGTAGTGTCAGCCCTTGTAGAGACCATACAGTAGTGTCAGTCCTTGTAGTGACCATACAGTAGTGTCAGTCCTGGTAGTCACCATACAGTAGTGTCAGTCCTTGTAGAGACCATACAGTAGTGTCAGCCCTTGTAGAGACCGTGCAGTAATGTCAGCCCTTGTAGAGACCATACAGTAGTGTCAGTCCTTGTAGAGACCATACAGTAGTGTCAGCTCTTGTAGTGACCATACAGTAGTGTCAGCCTTGGTAGTGACCATACAGAAGTGTCAGTCCTTGTAGAGACCATACAGTAGTGTCAGCCCTTTTAGTGACCATACAGTAGTGTCAGCCTTGGTAGAGACCATACAGTAGTGTCAGTCCTTGTAATGACCATATAATCGTGTCAGCTCTTGTAGTGACCATACAGTAGTGTCAGCCCTTGTAGAGACCATACAGTAGTGTCAGCTCTTGTAGTGTCCATACAGTAGTGTCAGCCCTTGTAGAGACCATACAGTAGTGTCAGCCCTTGTAGTGTCCATACAGTAGTGTCAGCCCTTGTAGAGACCATACAGTAGTGTCAGCCCTTGTAGAGACCATACAGTAGTGTCAGTCCTTGTAATGACCATACAATAGTGTCAGCCCTTGTATTGACCATACAATAGTGTCAGCCCTTGTAGTGACCATACAGTAGTGTCAGCCCTTGTAGAGACCATACAGTAGTGTCAGTCCTGGTAGTGACCATACAGTAGTATCAGTCCTTGTAGTGACCATACAGTAGTGTCAGCCCTTGTAGTGACCATACAGTAGTGTCAGCCCTTGTAGTGGCCATACAGTAGTGTCAGCCTTTGTAGTGACCATACAGTAGTGTCAGCCCTTATAATGTCCAAACAGTAGTGTAAGCTCTTGTAGGGACCATACAGTAGTGTCAGCCTTTGTAGTGACCATACAGTAGTGTCAGCCCTTATAATGTCCATACAGTAGTGTAAGCCTTTTTATTCACCCTACAGTAGTGTCAGCCCTTTTAATGTCCATACAGTAGTGTCGTTCCTTTAATGACCATACAGTAGTGTCAGCCCTTGTAGAGACCATACAGTAGTGTCAGTCCTTGTAATGACCATACAGTAGTGTCAGCCTTGGTAGTGACCATACAGTAGTGTCAGCCCTTGTGGAGACCATACAGTAGTGTCAGCCCTTGTAGAGACCATACAGTAGTGTCAGTCCTTGTAATGACCATACAGTAGTGTCAGCCCTTGTAGAGACCATACAGTAGTGTCAGTCCTGGAAGTGACCATACAGTAGTGGACGTCCTGTTAGTGACCATACAGTAGTGTCAGCCCTTGTAGTGTCCATACAGTAGTGTCAGCTCTTGTAGAGACCATACAGTAGTGTCAGTCCTGGTAGTGACCATACAGTAGTGTCAGTCCTTGTAGAGACCGTGCAGTAGTGTCAGTCCTGGTAGTGACCATACAGTAGTGTCAGTCCTTGTAGTGACCATACAGTAGTGTCAGTCCTGGTAGTGACCATACAGTAGTGTCAGTCCTTGTAGTGACCATCCAGTAGTGTCAGCCCTTGTAGAGACCGTGCAGTAGTGTCAGTCCTTGTAGTGACCATATAGTAGTGTCAGCCCTTGTAGTGACCATACAGTAGTGTCAGTCCTGGTAGTGACCATACAGTAGTGTCAGTCCTGGTTGTGACCATACAGTAGTGTCATCCCTTGTAGTGACCATACAGTAGTGTCAGCCCTTGTAGTGACCATACAGTAGTGTCAGTCCTTATAGATACCATACAGTAGTGTCAGCCCTTGTAGTGACCATACAGTAGTGTCAGCCCTTGTAGAGACCATACAGTAGTGTCAGCTCTTGTAATGACCATACAGTAGTGTCAGCCCTTGCAGTGACCATACAGTAGTGTCAGCCCTTGCAGTGACCATACAGTAGTGTCAGCCCTTGTAGAGACCATACAGTAGTGTCAGTCCTTGTAATGACCATACAGTAGTCTCAGTCCTTGTAGAGACCATACAGTAGTGTCAGTCCTTGTAGAGACCATACAGTAGTGTCAGTCCTTGTAATGACCATACAGTAGTGTCAGTCCTTGTAGAGATCATACAGTAGTGTCAGCCCTTGTAGAGACCATACAGTAGTGTCAGCCCTTGTAGAGACCATACAGTAGTGTCAGTCCTTGTAGAGACCATACAGTAGTGTCAGCCCTTGTAATGACCATACAGTAGTGTCAGCCCTTGTAGAGACCATACAGTAGTGTCAACCCTTGTAGAGACCATACAGTAGTGTCAGCCCTTGTAGAGACCATACAGTAGTGTCAGTCCTGGTAGTGACCATACAGTAGTGTCAGTCCTTGTAATGACCATACAGTAGTGTCAGCCCTTGTAGAGACCATATAGCAGTGTCAGTCCTTGTAGAGACCATACAGTAGTGTCAGCCCTTGTAATGACCATACAGTAGTGTCAGCCCTTGTAGAGACCATACAGTAGTGTCAGTCCTTGTAGAGACCATACAGTAGTGTCAGCCCTTGTAGAGACCATACAGTAGTGTCAGTCCTGGTAGTGACCATACAGTAGTGTCAGTCCTTGTAATGACCATACAGTAGTGTCAGCCCTTGTAATGACCATACAGCAGTGTCAGCCCTTGTAGATACCATATAGTAGTGTCAGTCCTTGTAGAGACCATACAGTAGTGTCAGTCCTTGTAATGACCATACAGTAGTGTCAGCCCTTGTAGAGACCATACAGTAGTGTCAGTCCTTGTAGTGACCATACAGTAGTGTCAGTCCTGGTAGTCACCATACAGTAGTGTCAGTCCTTGTAGAGACCATACAGTAGTGTCAGCCCTTGTAGAGACCGTGCAGTAATGTCAGCCCTTGTAGAGACCATACAGTAGTGTCAGTCCTTGTAGAGACCATACAGTAGTGTCAGTCCTTGTAGTGACCATACAGTAGTGTCAGCCCTTGTAGAGACCATACAGTAGTGTCAGTCCTTGTAGTGACCATACAGTATTGTCAGTCCTTGTAGAGACCATACAGTAGTGTCAGCCCTTGTAGAGACCATACAGTAGTGTCAGCCCTTGTAGAGACCATACAGTATTGTCAGCCCTTGTAGAGACCATACAGTAGTGTCAGTCCTTGTAGTGACCATACAGTAGTGTCAGCCCTTGTAGAGACCATACAGTAGTGTCAGCCCTTGTAGAGACCATACAGTAGTGTCAGTCCTTGTAGAGACCATACAGTAGTGTCAGTCCTTGTAGTGACCATACAGTAGTGTCAGCCCTTGTAGAGACCGTACAGTAGTGTCAGTCCTTGTAGTGACCATACAGTATTGTCAGTCCTTGTAGAGACCATACAGTAGTGTCAGTCCTTGTAGTGACCATACAGTATTGTCAGTCCTTGTAGAGACCATACAGTAGTGTCAGCCCTTGTAGAGACCATACAGTAGTGTCAGCCCTTGTAGAGACCATACAGTATTGTCAGTCCTTGTAGAGACCATACAGTAGTGTCAGCCCTTGTAGAGACCATACAGTAGTGTCAGCTCTTGTAGAGACCGTGCAGTAGAGTCTGAGAGAAAGGAAACAGGTCTTCTGCAGAGGTATGAACACCCCAATCTGCTGACCCCACACGTATGTAATGAGATTCCTCCGTCTAATCTTCCTCTCCCTACTGAACACTTCATTGCCCTAAAGGATTATATTTTTGCATATGAAATAGATTTAATGAGTCACAGTTTGAAATAGATCCAGAGAAAGTGTTGAGAAAGATCAATTTGCATCAAGTATTTCATGGTGCAGTTCCCTTCTCCCCCAGTAGGGACAGTGAGGCGTCAGTAGGAGATTTTATGATCTGGTGGATGACGGAGAATTTGGGGGAATATTCTGAGACAGATTTTAGAATGAAGAGTAAATGAAATGAAAGTCTGACGATACCGCGTGGGGTCTGTGGTATTCTGATACTTGTGGTGCGACCCCGACCGTGTCCATTAGGGACTGACTGCGCCGCGTTACGTAGAGTTACATGTACATCGTGTGCTGAACACTCATTACCAGAACATCCAGCGAGGTCGGGGAAACCCGGTAGATCCCCTAAGTCGCCCAATTGTGGTGGATTCAGTGATGTAGACCCTCTACCAGTTTTGGGGTCAGTTTTTACCTCCCATATTGCAGAGTTCCCCCTTCAACCCTCAGGGGTACCACATGGATACCAGGGAATCCTGAGGGGCTCCGATTACAGTAAGGGGTGACCCCAACCATGGAGACCTATTATACTGGTATATCAAAAAATAGACATGCAAGGGGAAGTGTCCCCATCTGAGCAGAGACAGCTATTGTGGGGACCATACAGTAGTGTCAGCCCTTGTAATGACCATACAGTAGTGTCAGCCCTTGTAATGACCAAACAGTAGTGTCAGCCCTTGTAATGACCATACAGTAGTGTCAGTCCTTGTAATGACCATACAGTAGTGTCAGCCCTTGTAATGACCATACAGTAGTGTCAGCTCTTGTAATGACCATACAGTAGTGTCAGTCCTTGTAATGACCATACAGTAGTGTCAGCCCTTGTAATGACCATACAGTAGTGTCAGCCCTTGTAATGACCATACAGTAGTGTCAGCTCTTGTAATGACCATACAGTAGTGTCAGTCCTTGTAATGACCATACAGTAGTGTCAGCTCTTGTAATGACCATACAGTAGTGTCAGCCCTTGTAATGACCATACAGTAGTGTCAGCCCTTGTAATGACCATACAGTAGTGTCAGTCCTTGTAATGACCATACAGTAGTGTCAGCTCTTGTAATGACCATACAGTAGTGTCAGCCCTTGTAATGACCATACAGTAGTGTCAGCTGTTGTAATGACCATACAGTAGTGTCAGTCCTTGTAATGACCATACAGTAGTGTCAGCCCTTGTAATGACCATACAGTAGTGTCAGTCCTTGTAATGACCATACAGTAGTGTCAGCTCTTGTAATGACCATACAGTAGTGTCAGTCCTTGTAATGACCATACAGTAGTGTCAGTCCTTGTAATGACCATACAGTAGTGTCAGTCCTTGTAATGACCATACAGTAGTGTCAGTCCTTGTAATGACCATACAGTAGTGTCAGCCCTTGTAATGACCATACAGTAGTGTCAGTCCTTGTAATGACCATACAGTAGTGTCAGCTCTTGTAATGACCATACAGTAGTGTCAGCCCTTGTAATGACCATACAGTAGTGTCAGCTCTTGTAATGACCATACAGTAGTGTCAGTCCTTGTAGAGACCATACAGTAGTGTCAGTCCTAGTAGTTACCATACAGTAGTGTCAGTCCTTGTAGTGTCCATACAGTAGTGTCAGTCCTGGTAGTGACCATACAGTAGTGTCAGCTCTTGTAATGACCATACAGTAGTGTCAGCCCTTGTAATGACCATACAGTAGTGTCAGCTCTTGTAATGACCATACAGTAGTGTCAGCCCTTGTAATGACCATACAGTAGTGTCAGCTCTTGTAATGACCATACAGTAGTGTCAGTCCTTGTATAGACCATACAGTAGTGTCAGTCCTGGTAGTGACCATACAGTAGTGTCAGCTCTTGTAATGACCATACAGTAGTGTCAGTCTTTGTAAAGACCATACAGTAGTGTCAGCTCTTGTAATGACCATACAGTAGTGTCAGCCCTTGTAATGACCATACAGTAGTGTCAGTCCTTGTAATGACCATACAGTAGTGTCAGCCCTTGTAATGACCATACAGTAGTCTCAGTCCTTGTAATGACCATACAGTAGTGTCAGCTCTTGTAATGACCATACAGTAGTACCACATGGATACCAGGGAATCCTGAGGGGCTCCGATTACAGTAAGGGGTGACCCCAACCATGGAGACCTATTATACTGGTATATCAAAAAATAGACATGCAAGGGGAAGTGTCCCCATCTGAGCAGAGACAGCTATTGTAGGGACCATACAGTAGTGTCAGCCCTTGTAATGACCATACAGTAGTGTCAGTCCTTGTAATGACCATACAGTAGTGTCAGCCCTTGTAATGACCATACAGTAGTGTCAGTCCTTGTAATGACCATACAGTAGTGTCAGCTCTTGTAATGACCATACAGTAGTGTCAGCTCTTGTAATGACCATACAGTAGTGTCAGCCCTTGTAATGACCATACAGTAGTGTCAGCTCTTGTAATGACCATACAGTAGTGTCAGTCCTTGTAGAGACCATACAGTAGTGTCAGTCCTAGTAGTTACCA
Organism: Hyla sarda; assembly: GCF_029499605.1. Lineage (NCBI taxonomy): Eukaryota > Metazoa > Chordata > Amphibia > Anura > Hylidae > Hyla > Hyla sarda. Next base: position 181,323 of record NW_026610642.1, read on the forward strand.
TACAGTAGTGTCAGTCCTGGTAGTTACCATACAGTAGTGTCAGTCCTTGTAGTGTCCATACAGTAGTGTCAGTCCTGGTAGTGACCATACAGTAGTGTCAGCTCTTGTAATGACCATACAGTAGTGTCAGTCCTTGTAATGACCATACAGTAGTGTCAGTCCTTGTAATGACCATACAGTAGTGTCAGCCCTTGTAATGACCATACAGTAGTGTCAGTCCTTGTAATGACCAAACAGTAGTGTCAGTCCTTGTAATGACCATACAGTAGTGTCAGTCCTTGTAATGACCATACAGTAGTGTCAGCCCTTGTAATGACCATACAGTAGTGTCAGCTCTTGTAGTCTTTATACAGTAGTGTCAGCCCTTGTAGTCTTTATACAGTAGTGTCAGCTCTTGTAGTCTTTATACAGTAGTGTCAGCTCTTGTAGTCTTTATACAGCAGTGTCAGCTCTTGTAGTCTGTATACAGTAGTGTCAGCTCTTGTAGTCTTTATACAGTAGTGTCAGCTCTTGTAGTCTTTATACAGTAGTGTCAGCCCTTGTAGTCTTTATACAGTAGTGTCAGCTCTTGTAGTCTTTATACAGTAGTATCAGCTCTTGTAGTCTTTATACAGTAGTGTCAGCCCTTGTAGTCTGTATACAGTAGTGTCAGTTCTTGTAGTCTTTATACAGTAGTGTCAGCCCTTGTAGTCTTTATACAGTAGTGTCAGCCCTTGTAGTCTGTATACAGTAGTGTCAGCCCTTGTAGTCTTTATACAGTAGTGTCAGCTCTTGTAGTCTTTATACAGTAGTGTCAGCCCTTGTAGTCTGTATACAGTAGTGTCAGCTCCTGTAGTCTGTATACAGTAGTGTCAGTTCTTGTAGTCTTTATACAGTAGTGTCAGCTCTGGTAGTCTTTATACAGTAGTGTCAGCCCTTGTAGTCTGTATACAGTAGTGTCAGCTCTTGTAGTCTGTATACAGTAGTGTCAGCTCTTGTAGTCTGTATACAGTAGTGTCAGCTCTTGTAGTCTTTATACAGTAGTGTCAGCTCTTGTAGTCTGTATACAGTAGTGTCAGCTCTTGTAGTCTTTATACAGTAGTGTCAGCTCTTGTAGTCTTTATACAGTAGTGTCAGCCCTTGTAGTCTTTATACAGTAATGTCAGCTCTTGTAGTCTTTATACAGTAGTGTCAGCTCTTGTAGTCTTTATACAGTAGTGTCAACTCTTGTAGTCTTTATACAGTAGTGTCAGCTCTTGTAGTCTTTATACAGTAATGTCAGCTCCTGTAGTCTTTATACAGTAGTGTCAGCTCTTGTAGTCTTTATACAGTAGTGTCAGCCCTTGTAGTCTTTATACAGTAGTGTCAGCTCTTGTAGTCTTTATACAGTAGTGTCAGCTCTTGTAGTCTTTATACAGTAGTGTCAGCCCTTGTAGTCTTTATACAGTAGTGTCAGCTCCTGTAGTCTGTATACAGTAGTGTCAGCTCTTGTAGTCTTTATACAGTAGTGTCAGCCCTTGTAGTCTATATACAGTAGTGTCAGCCCTTGTAGTCTGTATACAGTAGTGTCAGCTCTTGTAGTCTGTATAGAGTAGTGTCAGCTCTTGTAGTCTGTATACAGTAGTGTCAGCTCTTGTAGTCTGTATACAGTAGTGTCAGCTCTTGTAGTCTGTATACAGTAGTGTCAGCTCTTGTAGTCTTTATACAGTAGTGTCAGCTCTTGTAGTCTGTATACAGTAGTGTCAGCCCTTGTAGTCTTTATACAGTAGTATCAGCTCTTGTAGTCTTTATACAGTAGTGTCAGCCCTTGTAGTCTGTATACAGTAGTGTCAGCTCTTGTAGTCTTTATACAGTAGTGTCAGCTCTTGTAGTCTTTATACAGTAGTGTCAGCTCTTGTAGTCTGTATACAGTAGTGTCAGCTCTTGTAGTCTGTATACAGTAGTGTCAGCCCTTGTAGTCTGTATGCAGTAGTGTCAGCTCTTGTGGTCTTTATACAGTAGTGTCAGCTCTTGTAGTCTGTATACAGTAGTGTCAGCCCTTGTAGTCTGTATACAGTAGTGTCAGCTCTTGTAGTCTGTATACAGTAGTGTCAGCCCTTGTAGTCTTTATACAGTAGTGTCAGCCTTTGTAGTCTGTATACAGTAGTGTCAGCTCTTGTAGTCTTTCTACAGTAGTGTCAGCCCTTGTAGTCTGTATACAGTAGTGTCAGCTCTTGTAGTCTTTATACAGTAGTGTCAGCCCTTGTAGTCTTTATACAGTAGTGTCAGCCCTTGTAGTCTTTATACAGTAGTGTCAGCCCTTGTAGTCTTTATACAGTAGTGTCAGCCCTTGTAGTCTTTATACAGTAGTGTCAGCCCTTGTAGTCTTTATACAGTAGTGTCAGCCCTTGTAGTCTATATACAGTAGTGTCAGCTCTTGTAGTCTATATACAGTAGTGTCAGCCCTTGTAGTCTTTATACAGTAGTGTCAGCTCTTGTAGTCTTTATACAGTAGTGTCAGCTCTTGTAGTCTTTATACAGTAGTGTCAGCCCTTGTAGTGTTTATACAGTAGTGTCAGCCCTTGTAGTCTTTATACAGTAGTGTCAGCTCTTGTAGTCTTTATACAGTAGTGTCAGCTCTTGTAGTCTTTATACAGTAGTGTCAGCTCTTGTAGTCTTTATACAGTAGTGTCAGCTCTTGTAGTCTTTATACAGTAGTGTCAGCTCTTGTAGTCTTTATACAGTAGTGTCAGCTCTTGTAGTCTTTATACAGTAGTGTCAGCTCTTGTAGTCTTTATACAGTAGTGTCAGCTCTTGTAGTCTTTATACAGTAGTGTCAGCTCTTGTAGTCTTTATACAGTAGTGTCAGCTCTTGTAGTCTTTATACAGTAATGTCAGCTCTTGTAGTCTTTATACAGTAGTGTCAGCCCTTGTAGTCTATATACAGTAGTGTCAGCTCTTGTAGTCTGTATACAGTAGTGTCAGCCCTTGTAGTCTGTATACAGTAGTGTCAGCTCTTGTAGTCTGTATACAGTAGTGTCAGTTCTTGTAGTCTTTATACAGTAGTGTCAGCCCTTGTAATGACCATACAGTAGTGTCAGCCCTTGTAGTCTTTATACAGTAGTATCAGCTCTTGTAGTCTATATACAGTAGTGTCAGCCCTTGTAGTCTTTATACAGTAGTGTCAGCTCTTGTAGTCTTTATACAGTAGTATCAGCTCTTGTAGTCTATATACAGTAGTGTCAGCCCTTTTAGTCTGTATACAGTAGTGTCAGCTCTTGTAGTCTTTATACAGTAGTGTCAGCCCTTGTAGTCTGTATATAGTAGTGTCAGCCCTTGTAGTCTATATACAGTAGTGTCAGCTCTTGTAGTCTATATACAGTAGTGTCAGCCCTTGTAGTTTGTATACAGTAGTGTCAGCCCTTGTAGTCTGTATACAGTAGTGTCAGCTCTTGTAGTCTTTATACAGTAGTGTCAGCTCTTGTAATCTTTATACAGTAGTGTCAGCTCTTTTAGTCTGTATACAGTAGTGTCAGCTCTTGTAGTCTTTATACAGTAGTGTCAGCCCATGTAGTCTGTATACAGTAGTGTCAGCTCTTGTAGTCTGTATACAGTAGTGTCAGCCCATGTAGTCTTTATACAGTAGTGTCAGCCCTTGTAGTCTATATACAGTAGTGTCAGCTCTTGTAGTCTATATACAGTAGTGTCAGCTCTTGTAGTCTTTATACAGTAGTGTCAGCCCTTGTATTCTTTATACAGTAGTGTCAGCCCTTGTAGTCTGTATACAGTAGTGTCAGCTCTTGTAGTCTGTATACAGTAGTGTCAGCTCTTGTAGTCTATATACAGTAGTGTCAGCTCTTGTAGTCTTTATACAGTAGTGTCAGCTCTTGTAGTCTGTATACAGTAGTGTCAGCTCTTGTAGTCTGTATACAGTAGTGTCAGCTCTTGTAGTCTGTATACAGTAGTGTCAGCTCTTGTAGTCTGTATACAGTAGTGTCAGCTCTTGTAGTCTGTATACAGTAGTGTCAGCCCTTGTAGTCTTTATACAGTAGTGTCAGCTCTTGTAGTCTGTATACAGTAGTGTCAGCTCTTGTAGTCTGTATACAGTAGTGTCAGCTCTTGTAGTCTGTATACAGTAGTGTAAGCCCTTGTAGTCTGTATACAGTAGTGTAAGCCCTTGTAGTCTGTATACAGTAGTGTCAGCCCTTGTAGTCTGTATACAGTAGTGTCAGCTCTTGTAGTCTGTATACAGTAGTGTCAGCTCTTGTAGTCTGTATACAGTAGTGTCAGCACTTGTAGTCTGTATACAGTAGTGTCAGCTCTTGTAGTCTTTATACAGTAGTGTCAGCCCTTGTAGTCTATATACAGTAGTGTCAGCTCTTGTAGTCTGTATACAGTAGTGTCAGCTCTTGTAGTCTGTATACAGTAGTGTCAGCTCTTGTAGTCTGTATACAGTAGTGTCAGCCCTTGTAGTCTTTATACAGTAGTGTCAGCTCTTGTAGTCTGTATACAGTAGTGTCAGCTCTTGTAGTCTTTATACAGTAGTGTCAGCTCTTGTAGTCTGTATACAGTAGTATCAGCTCTTGTAGTCTATATACAGTAGTGTCAGCCCTTGTAGTCTGTATACAGTAGTGTCAGCTCTTGTAGTCTTTATACAGTAGTGTCAGCTCTTGTAGTCTTTATACAGAAGTGTCAGCTCTTGTAGTCTGTATACAGTAGTGTCAGCTCTTGTAGTCTGTATACAGTAGTGTCAGCTCTTGTAGTCTTTATACAGTAGTGTCAGCTCTTGTAGTCTGTATACAGTAGTGTCAGCTCTTGTAGTCTGTATACAGTAGTGTCAGCCCTTGTAGTCTTTATACAGTAGTGTCAGCCCTTGTAGTCTATATACAGTAGTGTCAGCTCTTGTAGTCTGTATACAGTAGTGTCAGCTCTTGTAGTCTTTATACAGTAGTGTCAGCCCTTGTAGTCTGTATACAGTAGTGTCAGCCCTTGTAGTCTTTATACAGTAGTGTCAGCCCTTGTAGTCTATATACAGTAGTGTCAGCCCTTGTAGTCTATATACAGTAGTGTCAGCACTTGTAGTCTGTATACAGTAGTGTCAGCTCTTGTAGTCTGTATACAGTAATGTCAGCTCTTGTAGTCTGTATACAGTAGTGTCAGCCCTTGTAGTCTTTATACAGTAGTATCAGCTCTTGTAGTCTATATACAGTAGTGTCAGCCCTTGTAGTCTGTATACAGTAGTGTCAGCTCTTGTAGTCTTTATACAGTAGCGTCAGCCCTTGTAGTCTTTATACAGTAGTGTCAGCTCTTGTAGTCTTTATACAGTAGTGTCAGCTCTTGTAGTCTTTATACAGCAGTGTCAGCCCTTGTAGTCTATATACAGTAGTGTCAGCTCTTGTAATCTTTATACAGTAGTGTCAGCCCTTGTAGTCTGTATACAGTAGTGTCAGCTCTTGTAGTCTGTATACAGTAGTGTCAGCTCTTGTAGTCTGTATACAGTAGTGTCAGCTCTTGTAGTCTGTATACAGTAGTGTCAGCCCTTGTAGTCTTTATACAGTAGTATCAGCTCTTGTAGTCTATATACAGTAGTGTCAGCCCTTGTAGTCTGTATACAGTAGTGTCAGCTCTTGTAGTCTTTATACAGTAGTGTCAGCCCTTGTAGTCTTTATACAGTAGTGTCAGCTCTTGTAGTCTGTATACAGTAGTGTCAGCTCTTGTAGTCTGTATACAGTAGTGTCAGCTCTTGTAGTCTGTATACAGTAGTGTCAGCCCTTGTAGTCTTTATACAGTAGTGTCAGCCCTTGTAGTCTTTATACAGTAGTATCAGCTCTTGTAGTCTATATACAGTAGTGTCAGCCCTTGTAGTCTGTATACAGTAGTGTCAGCTCTTGTAGTCTTTATACAGTAGTGTCAGCCCTTGTAGTCTTTATACAGTAGTGTCAGCTCTTGTAGTCTTTATACAGTAGTGTCAGCTCTTGTAGTCTTTATACAGTAGTGTCAGCCCTTGTAGTCTTTATACAGTAGTGTCAGCTCCTGTAGTCTGTATACAGTAGTGTCAGCTCTTGTAGTCTTTATACAGTAGTGTCAGCCCTTGTAGTCTATATACAGTAGTGTCAGCCCTTGTAGTCTGTATACAGTAGTGTCAGCTCTTGTAGTCTGTATAGAGTAGTGTCAGCTCTTGTAGTCTGTATACAGTAGTGTCAGCTCTTGTAGTCTGTATACAGTAGTGTCAGCTCTTGTAGTCTGTATACAGTAGTGTCAGCTCTTGTAGTCTTTATACAGTAGTGTCAGCTCTTGTAGTCTGTATACAGTAGTGTCAGCCCTTGTAGTCTTTATACAGTAGTATCAGCTCTTGTAGTCTTTATACAGTAGTGTCAGCCCTTGTAGTCTGTATACAGTAGTGTCAGCTCTTGTAGTCTTTATACAGTAGTGTCAGCTCTTGTAGTCTTTATACAGTAGTGTCAGCTCTTGTAGTCTGTATACAGTAGTGTCAGCTCTTGTAGTCTGTATACAGTAGTGTCAGCCCTTGTAGTCTGTATGCAGTAGTGTCAGCTCTTGTGGTCTTTATACAGTAGTGTCAGCTCTTGTAGTCTGTATACAGTAGTGTCAGCCCTTGTAGTCTGTATACAGTAGTGTCAGCTCTTGTAGTCTGTATACAGTAGTGTCAGCCCTTGTAGTCTTTATACAGTAGTGTCAGCCTTTGTAGTCTGTATACAGTAGTGTCAGCTCTTGTAGTCTTTCTACAGTAGTGTCAGCCCTTGTAGTCTGTATACAGTAGTGTCAGCTCTTGTAGTCTTTATACAGTAGTGTCAGCCCTTGTAGTCTTTATACAGTAGTGTCAGCCCTTGTAGTCTTTATACAGTAGTGTCAGCCCTTGTAGTCTTTATACAGTAGTGTCAGCCCTTGTAGTCTTTATACAGTAGTGTCAGCCCTTGTAGTCTTTATACAGTAGTGTCAGCCCTTGTAGTCTATATACAGTAGTGTCAGCTCTTGTAGTCTATATACAGTAGTGTCAGCCCTTGTAGTCTTTATACAGTAGTGTCAGCTCTTGTAGTCTTTATACAGTAGTGTCAGCTCTTGTAGTCTTTATACAGTAGTGTCAGCCCTTGTAGTGTTTATACAGTAGTGTCAGCCCTTGTAGTCTTTATACAGTAGTGTCAGCTCTTGTAGTCTTTATACAGTAGTGTCAGCTCTTGTAGTCTTTATACAGTAGTGTCAGCTCTTGTAGTCTTTATACAGTAGTGTCAGCTCTTGTAGTCTTTATACAGTAGTGTCAGCTCTTGTAGTCTTTATACAGTAGTGTCAGCTCTTGTAGTCTTTATACAGTAGTGTCAGCTCTTGTAGTCTTTATACAGTAGTGTCAGCTCTTGTAGTCTTTATACAGTAATGTCAGCTCTTGTAGTCTTTATACAGTAGTGTCAGCCCTTGTAGTCTATATACAGTAGTGTCAGCTCTTGTAGTCTGTATACAGTAGTGTCAGCCCTTGTAGTCTGTATACAGTAGTGTCAGCTCTTGTAGTCTGTATACAGTAGTGTCAGTTCTTGTAGTCTTTATACAGTAGTGTCAGCCCTTGTAATGACCATACAGTAGTGTCAGCCCTTGTAGTCTTTATACAGTAGTATCAGCTCTTGTAGTCTATATACAGTAGTGTCAGCCCTTGTAGTCTTTATACAGTAGTGTCAGCTCTTGTAGTCTTTATACAGTAGTATCAGCTCTTGTAGTCTATATACAGTAGTGTCAGCCCTTTTAGTCTGTATACAGTAGTGTCAGCTCTTGTAGTCTTTATACAGTAGTGTCAGCCCTTGTAGTCTGTATATAGTAGTGTCAGCCCTTGTAGTCTATATACAGTAGTGTCAGCTCTTGTAGTCTATATACAGTAGTGTCAGCCCTTGTAGTTTGTATACAGTAGTGTCAGCCCTTGTAGTCTGTATACAGTAGTGTCAGCTCTTGTAGTCTTTATACAGTAGTGTCAGCTCTTGTAATCTTTATACAGTAGTGTCAGCTCTTTTAGTCTGTATACAGTAGTGTCAGCTCTTGTAGTCTTTATACAGTAGTGTCAGCCCATGTAGTCTGTATACAGTAGTGTCAGCTCTTGTAGTCTGTATACAGTAGTGTCAGCCCATGTAGTCTTTATACAGTAGTGTCAGCCCTTGTAGTCTATATACAGTAGTGTCAGCTCTTGTAGTCTATATACAGTAGTGTCAGCTCTTGTAGTCTTTATACAGTAGTGTCAGCCCTTGTATTCTTTATACAGTAGTGTCAGCCCTTGTAGTCTGTATACAGTAGTGTCAGCTCTTGTAGTCTGTATACAGTAGTGTCAGCTCTTGTAGTCTATATACAGTAGTGTCAGCTCTTGTAGTCTTTATACAGTAGTGTCAGCTCTTGTAGTCTGTATACAGTAGTGTCAGCTCTTGTAGTCTGTATACAGTAGTGTCAGCTCTTGTAGTCTGTATACAGTAGTGTCAGCTCTTGTAGTCTGTATACAGTAGTGTCAGCTCTTGTAGTCTGTATACAGTAGTGTCAGCCCTTGTAGTCTTTATACAGTAGTGTCAGCTCTTGTAGTCTGTATACAGTAGTGTCAGCTCTTGTAGTCTGTATACAGTAGTGTCAGCTCTTGTAGTCTGTATACAGTAGTGTAAGCCCTTGTAGTCTGTATACAGTAGTGTAAGCCCTTGTAGTCTGTATACAGTAGTGTCAGCCCTTGTAGTCTGTATACAGTAGTGTCAGCTCTTGTAGTCTGTATACAGTAGTGTCAGCTCTTGTAGTCTGTATACAGTAGTGTCAGCACTTGTAGTCTGTATACAGTAGTGTCAGCTCTTGTAGTCTTTATACAGTAGTGTCAGCCCTTGTAGTCTATATACAGTAGTGTCAGCTCTTGTAGTCTGTATACAGTAGTGTCAGCTCTTGTAGTCTGTATACAGTAGTGTCAGCTCTTGTAGTCTGTATACAGTAGTGTCAGCCCTTGTAGTCTTTATACAGTAGTGTCAGCTCTTGTAGTCTGTATACAGTAGTGTCAGCTCTTGTAGTCTTTATACAGTAGTGTCAGCTCTTGTAGTCTGTATACAGTAGTATCAGCTCTTGTAGTCTATATACAGTAGTGTCAGCCCTTGTAGTCTGTATACAGTAGTGTCAGCTCTTGTAGTCTTTATACAGTAGTGTCAGCTCTTGTAGTCTTTATACAGAAGTGTCAGCTCTTGTAGTCTGTATACAGTAGTGTCAGCTCTTGTAGTCTGTATACAGTAGTGTCAGCTCTTGTAGTCTTTATACAGTAGTGTCAGCTCTTGTAGTCTGTATACAGTAGTGTCAGCTCTTGTAGTCTGTATACAGTAGTGTCAGCCCTTGTAGTCTTTATACAGTAGTGTCAGCCCTTGTAGTCTATATACAGTAGTGTCAGCTCTTGTAGTCTGTATACAGTAGTGTCAGCTCTTGTAGTCTTTATACAGTAGTGTCAGCCCTTGTAGTCTGTATACAGTAGTGTCAGCCCTTGTAGTCTTTATACAGTAGTGTCAGCCCTTGTAGTCTATATACAGTAGTGTCAGCCCTTGTAGTCTATATACAGTAGTGTCAGCACTTGTAGTCTGTATACAGTAGTGTCAGCTCTTGTAGTCTGTATACAGTAATGTCAGCTCTTGTAGTCTGTATACAGTAGTGTCAGCCCTTGTAGTCTTTATACAGTAGTATCAGCTCTTGTAGTCTATATACAGTAGTGTCAGCCCTTGTAGTCTGTATACAGTAGTGTCAGCTCTTGTAGTCTTTATACAGTAGCGTCAGCCCTTGTAGTCTTTATACAGTAGTGTCAGCTCTTGTAGTCTTTATACAGTAGTGTCAGCTCTTGTAGTCTTTATACAGCAGTGTCAGCCCTTGTAGTCTATATACAGTAGTGTCAGCTCTTGTAATCTTTATACAGTAGTGTCAGCCCTTGTAGTCTGTATACAGTAGTGTCAGCTCTTGTAGTCTGTATACAGTAGTGTCAGCTCTTGTAGTCTGTATACAGTAGTGTCAGCTCTTGTAGTCTGTATACAGTAGTGTCAGCCCTTGTAGTCTTTATACAGTAGTATCAGCTCTTGTAGTCTATATACAGTAGTGTCAGCCCTTGTAGTCTGTATACAGTAGTGTCAGCTCTTGTAGTCTTTATACAGTAGTGTCAGCCCTTGTAGTCTTTATACAGTAGTGTCAGCTCTTGTAGTCTGTATACAGTAGTGTCAGCTCTTGTAGTCTGTATACAGTAGTGTCAGCTCTTGTAGTCTGTATACAGTAGTGTCAGCCCTTGTAGTCTTTATACAGTAGTGTCAGCCCTTGTAGTCTTTATACAGTAGTATCAGCTCTTGTAGTCTATATACAGTAGTGTCAGCCCTTGTAGTCTGTATACAGTAGTGTCAGCTCTTGTAGTCTGTATACAGTAGTGTCAGCCCTTGTAGTCTTTATACAGTAGTGTCAGCCCTTGTAGTCTGTATACACTAGTGTCAGCCCTTGTATTCTTTATACAGTAGTGTCAGCCCTTGTAGTCTGTATACAGTAGTGTCAGCTCTTGTAGTCTGTATACAGTAGTGTCAGCTCTTGTAGTCTATATACAGTAGTGTCAGCTCTTGTAGTCTTTATACAGTAGTGTCAGCTCTTGTAGTCTGTATACAGTAGTGTCAGCTCTTGTAGTCTGTATACAGTAGTGTCAGCTCTTGTAGTCTGTATACAGTAGTGTCAGCTCTTGTAGTCTGTATACAGTAGTGTCAGCCCTTGTAGTCTTTATACAGTAGTGTCAGCCCTTGTAGTCTGTATACACTAGTGTCAGCCCTTGTATTCTTTATACAGTAGTGTCAGCCCTTGTAGTCTGTATACAGTAGTGTCAGCTCTTGTAGTCTGTATACAGTAGTGTCAGCTCTTGTAGTCTATATACAGTAGTGTCAGCTCTTGTAGTCTTTATACAGTAGTGTCAGCTCTTGTAGTCTGTATACAGTAGTGTCAGCTCTTGTAGTCTGTATACAGTAGTGTCAGCTCTTGTAGTCTGTATACAGTAGTGTCAGCTCTTGTAGTCTTTATACAGTAGTGTCAGCTCTTGTAGTCTGTATACAGTAGTGTCAGCTCTTGTAGTCTGTATACAGTAGTGTCAGCTCTTGTAGTCTGTATACAGTAGTGTAAGCCCTTGTAGTCTGTATACAGTAGTGTAAGCCCTTGTAGTCTGTATACAGTAGTGTCAGCCCTTGTAGTCTGTATACAGTAGTGTCAGCTCTTGTAGTCTGTATACAGTAGTGTCAGCTCTTGTAGTCTGTATACAGTAGTGTCAGCACTTGTAGTCTGTATACAGTAGTGTCAGCTCTTGTAGTCTTTATACAGTAGTGTCAGCCCTTGTAGTCTATATACAGTAGTGTCAGCTCTTGTAGTCTGTATACAGTAGTGTCAGCTCTTGTAGTCTGTATACAGTAGTGTCAGCTCTTGTAGTCTGTATACAGTAGTGTCAGCCCTTGTAGTCTTTATACAGTAGTGTCAGCTCTTGTAGTCTGTATACAGTAGTGTCAGCTCTTGTAGTCTTTATACAGTAGTGTCAGCTCTTGTAGTCTGTATACAGTAGTATCAGCTCTTGTAGTCTATATACAGTAGTGTCAGCCCTTGTAGTCTGTATACAGTAGTGTCAGCTCTTGTAGTCTTTATACAGTAGTGTCAGCTCTTGTAGTCTTTATACAGTAGTGTCAGCTCTTGTAGTCTGTATACAGTAGTGTCAGCTCTTGTAGTCTGTATACAGTAGTGTCAGCTCTTGTAGTCTTTATACAGTAGTGTCAGCTCTTGTAGTCTGTATACAGTAGTGTCAGCTCTTGTAGTCTGTATACAGTAGTGTCAGCCCTTGTAGTCTTTATACAGTAGTGTCAGCCCTTGTAGTCTATATACAGTAGTGTCAGCTCTTGTAGTCTGTATACAGTAGTGTCAGCTCTTGTAGTCTTTATACAGTAGTGTCAGCCCTTGTAGTCTGTATACAGTAGTGTCAGCCCTTGTAGTCTTTATACAGTAGTGTCAGCCCTTGTAGTATATATACAGTAGTGTCAGCCCTTGTAGTCTATATACAGTAGTGTCAGCACTTGTAGTCTGTATACAGTAGTGTCAGCTCTTGTAGTCTGTATACAGTAATGTCAGCTCTTGTAGTCTGTATACAGTAGTGTCAGCCCTTGTAGTCTTTATACAGTAGTATCAGCTCTTGTAGTCTATATACAGTAGTGTCAGCCCTTGTAGTCTGTATACAGTAGTGTCAGCTCTTGTAGTCTTTATACAGTAGTGTCAGCCCTTGTAGTCTTTATACAGTAGTGTCAGCTCTTGTAGTCTTTATACAGTAGTGTCAGCTCTTGTAGTCTTTATACAGCAGTGTCAGCCCTTGTAGTCTATATACAGTAGTGTCAGCTCTTGTAATCTTTATACAGTAGTGTCAGCCCTTGTAGTCTGTATACAGTAGTGTCAGCTCTTGTAGTCTGTATACAGTAGTGTCAGCTCTTGTAGTCTGTATACAGTAGTGTCAGCTCTTGTAGTCTGTATACAGTAGTGTCAGCCCTTGTAGTCTTTATACAGTAGTATCAGCTCTTGTAGTCTATATACAGTAGTGTCAGCCCTTGTAGTCTGTATACAGTAGTGTCAGCTCTTGTAGTCTTTATACAGTAGTGTCAGCCCTTGTAGTCTTTATACAGTAGTGTCAGCTCTTGTAGTCTGTATACAGTAGTGTCAGCTCTTGTAGTCTGTATACAGTAGTGTCAGCTCTTGTAGTCTGTATACAGTAGTGTCAGCCCTTGTAGTCTTTATACAGTAGTGTCAGCCCTTGTAGTCTTTATACAGTAGTATCAGCTCTTGTAGTCTATATACAGTAGTGTCAGCCCTTGTAGTCTGTATACAGTAGTGTCAGCTCTTGTAGTCTGTATACAGTAGTGTCAGCCCTTGTAGTCTTTATACAGTAGTGTCAGCCCTTGTAGTCTGTATACACTAGTGTCAGATCTTGTAGTCTTTATACAGTAGTGTCAGCCCTTGTAGTCTGTATACAGTAGTGTCAGCTCTTGTAGTCTGTATACAGTAGTGTCAGTTCTTGTAGTCTTTATACAGTAGTGTCAGCCCTTGTAGTCTGTATACAGTAGTGTCAGCTCTTGTAGTCTGTATACAGTAGTGTCAGCTCTTGTAGTCTGTATACAGTAGTGTCAGCTCTTGTAGTCTGTATACAGTAGTGTCAGCTCTTGTAGTCTGTATACAGTAGTGTCAGCTCTTGAAGTCTGTATACAGTAGTGTCAGCCCTTGTAGTCTATATACAGTAGTGTCAGCTCTTGTAGTCTGTATACAGTAGTGTCAGCTCTTGTAGTCTGTATACAGTAGTGTCAGCTCTTGTAGTCTATATACAGTAGTGTCAGCCCTTGTAGTCTGTATACAGTAGTGTCAGATCTTGTAGTCTTTATACAGTAGTGTCAGCCCTTGTAGTCTGTATACAGTAGTGTCAGCTCTTGTAGTCTGTATACAGTAGTGTCAGTTCTTGTAGTCTTTATACAGTAGTGTCAGCCCTTGTAGTCTGTATACAGTAGTGTCAGCTCTTGTAGTCTGTATACAGTAGTGTCAGCTCTTGTAGTCTGTATACAGTAGTGTCAGCTCTTGTAGTCTGTATACAGTAGTGTCAGCTCTTGAAGTCTGTATACAGTAGTGTCAGCCCTTGTAGTCTATATACAGTAGTGTCAGCTCTTGTAGTCTGTATACAGTAGTGTCAGCTCTTGTAGTCTGTATACAGTAGTGTCAGCTCTTGTAGTCTTTATACAGTAGTGTCAGCTCTTGTAGTCTGTATACAGTAGTGTCAGCTCTTGTAGTCTGTATACAGTAGTGTCAGCTCTTGTAGTCTTTATACAGTAGTGTCAGCTCTTGTAGTCTTTATACAGTAGTGTCAGCCCTTGTAGTCTTTATACAGTAGTGTCAGCCCTTGTAGTCTATATACAGTAGTGTCAGCTCTTGCAGTCTTTATACAGTAGTGTCAGCTCTTGTAGTCTATATACAGTAGTGTCAGCTCTTGTAGTCTATATACAGTAGTGTCAGCTCCTGTAGTCTGTATACAGTAGTGTCAGCTCTTGTAGTCTGTATACAGTAGTGTCAGCTCTTGTAGTCTATATACAGTAGTGTCAGCTCTTGTAGTCTATATACAGTAGTGTCAGCCCTTGTAGTCTTTATACAGTAGTGTCAGCCCTTGTAGTCTGTATATAGTAGTGTCAGCCCTTGTAGTCTTTATACAGTAGTGTCAGCTCTTGTAGTCTTTATACAGTAGTGTCAGCCCTTGTAGTCTGTATACAGTAGTGTCAGCTCCTGTAGTCTGTATACAGTAGTGTCAGTTCTTGTAGTCTTTATACAGTAGTGTCAGCTCTGGTAGTCTTTATACAGTAGTGTCAGCCCTTGTAGTCTGTATACAGTAGTGTCAGCTCTTGTAGTCTGTGTACAGTAGTGTCAGCTCTTGTAGTCTGTATACAGTAGTGTCAGCTCTTGTAGTCTGTATACAGTAGTGTCAGCTCTTGTAGTCTGTATACAGTAGTGTCAGCCCTTGTAGTCTGTATACAGTAGGTTCAGCTCTTGTAATCTGTATACAGTAGTGTCAGCTCTTGTAGTCTGTATACAGTAGTGTCAGCTCTTGTAGTCTGTATACAGTAGTGTCAGCTCTTGTAGTCTGTATACAGTAGTGTCAGCCCTTGTAGTCTATATACAGTAGTGTCAGCTCTTGTAGTCTGTATACAGTAGTGTCAGCTCTTGTAGTCTATATACAGTAGTGTCAGCTCTTGTAGTCTATATACAGTAGTGTCAGCTCTTGTAGTCTTTATACAGTAGTGTCAGCTCTTGTAGTCTGTATACAGTAGTGTCAGCCCTTGTAGTCTTTATACAGTAGTGTCAGCCCTTGTAGTCTTTATACAGTAGTGTCAGCCCTTGTAGTCTGTATACAGTAGTGTCAGCCCTTGTAGTCTTTATACAGTAGTGTCAGCTCTTGTAGTCTTTATACAGTAGTGTCAGCCCTTGTAGTCTGTATACAGTAGTGTCAGCTCCTGTAGTTTGTATACAGTACTGTCAGTTCTTGTAGTCTTTATACAGTAGTGTCAGCTCTGGTAGTCTTTATACAGTAGTGTCAGCCCTTTTAGTCTGTATACAGTAGTGTCAGCCCTTGTAGTCTATATACAGTAGTGTCAGCTCTTGTAGTCTTTATACAGTAGTATCAGCTCTTGTAGTCTATATACAGTAGTGTCAGCTCTTGTAGTCTTTATACAGTAGTGTCAGCCCTTGTAGTCTTTATACAGTAGTATCAGCTCTTGTAGTCTATATACGGTAGTGTCAGCCCTTGTAGTCTGTATACAGTAGTGTCAGCTCTTGTAGTCTGTATACAGTAGTGTCAGCTCTTGTAGTCTGTATACAGTAGTGTCAGCTCTTGTAGTCTGTATACAGTAGTGTCAGCTCTTGTAGTCTGTATACAGTAGTGTCAGCTCTTGTAGTCTGTATACAGTAGTGTCAGCTCTTGTAGTCTGTATACAGTAGTGTCAGCTCTTGTAGTCTGTATACAGTAGTGTCAGCTCTTGTAGTCTGTATGCAGTAGTGTCAGCTCTTGTATTTTGTATGCAGTAGTGTCAGCTCTTGTAGTCTATATACAGTAGTGTCAGCCCTTGTAGTCTGTATACAGTAGTGTCAGCTCTTGTAGTCTGTATACAGTAGTGTCAGCTCTTGTAGTCTGTATACAGTAGTGTCAGCTCTTGTAGTCTGTATACAGTAGTGTCAGCTCTTGTAGTCTATATACAGTAGTGTCAGCCCTTGTAGTCTGTATACAGTAGTGTCAGCTCTTGTAGTCTATATACAGTAGTGTCAGCTCTTGTAGTCTGTATACAGTAGTGTCAGCTCTTGTAGTCTGTATACAGTAGTGTCAGCTCTTGTAGTCTGTATACAGTAGTGTCAGCTCTTGTAGTCTGTATACAGTAGTGTCAGCTCTTGTAGTCTGTATACAGTAGTGTCAGCTCTTGTAGTCTGTATACAGTAGTGTCAGCTCTTGTAGTCTATATACAGTAGTGTCAGCCCTTGTAGTCTTTATACAGTAGTGTCAGCTCTTGTAGTGTTTATACAGTAGTGTCAGCCCTTGTAGTCTTTATACAGTAGTGTCAGCTCTTGTAGTCTTTATACAGTAGTGTCAGCCCTTGTAGTCTTTATACAGTAGTGTCAGCTCTTGTAGTCTGTATACAGTAGTGTCAGCTCTTGTAGTCTGTACACAGTAGTGTCAGCTCTTGTAGTCTGTATACAGTAGTGTCAGCTCTTGTAGTCTGTATACAGTAGTGTCAGCTCTTGTAGTCTGTATACAGTAGTGTCAGCTCTTGTAGTCTGTATACAGTAGTGTCAGCTCTTGTAGTCTGTATACAGCAGTGTCAGCCCTTGTAGTCTTTATACAGTAGTGTCAGCTCTTGTAGTCTTTATACAGTAGTGTCAGCCCTTGTAGTCTGTATACAGTAGTGTCAGCTCTTGTAGTCTGTATACAGTAGTGTCAGCTCTTGTAGTCTGTATACAGTAGTGTCAGCTCTTGTAGTCTGTATACAGTAGTGTCAGCTCTTGTAGTCTGTATACAGTAGTGTCAGCTCTTGTAGTCTGTATACAGTAGTGTCAGCTCTTGTAGTCTTTACACAGTAGTGTCAGCCCTTGTAGTCTTTATACAGTAGTATCAGCTCTTGTAGTCTATATACAGTAGTGTCAGCCCTTTTAGTCTGTATACAGTAGTGTCAGCTCTTGTAGTCTGTATACAGTAGTGTCAGCTCTTGTAGTCTGTATACAGTAGTGTCAGCTCTTGTAGTCTGTATACAGTAGTGTCAGCTCTTGTAGTCTGTATACAGTAGTGTCAGCTCTTGTAGTCTGTATACAGTAGTGTCAGCTCTTGTAGTCTGTATACAGTAGTGTCAGCTCTTGTAGTCTATATACAGTAGTGTCAGCCCTTGTAGTCTGTATACAGTAGTGTCAGCTCTTGTAGTCTGTATACAGTAGTGTCAGCTCTTGTAGTCTGTATACAGTAGTGTCAGCTCTTGTAGTCTGTATACAGTAGTGTCAGCTCTTGTAGTCTGTATACAGTAGTGTCAGCTCTTGTAGTCTGTATACAGTAGTGTCAGCTCTTGTAGTCTGTATACAGTAGTGTCAGCTCTTGTAGTCTGTATACAGTAGTGTCAGCTCTTGTAGTCTATATACAGTAGTGTCAGCCCTTGTAGTCTTTATACAGTAGTGTCAGCTCTTGTAGTCTGTATTCAGTAGTGTCAGCTCTTGTAGTCTGTATACAGTAGTGTCAGCTCTTGTAGTCTATATACAGTAGTGTCAGCCCTTGTAGTCTTTATACAGTAGTGTCAGCCCTTGTAGTCTTTATACAGTAGTGTCAGCCCTTGTAGTCTGTATACAGTAGTGTCAGCTCTTGTAGTCTGTATACAGTAGTGTCAGCTCTTGTAGTCTATATACAGTAGTGTCAGCCCTTGTAGTCTGTATACAGTAGTGTCAGCTCTTGTAGTCTGTATACAGTAGTGTCAGCTCTTGTAGTCTGTATACAGTAGTGTCAGCTCTTGTAGTCTGTATACAGTAGTGTCAGCTCTTGTAGTCTTTATACAGTAGTGTCAGCCCTTGTAGTCTGTATACAGTAGTGTCAGCTCTTGTAGTCTGTATACAGTAGTGTCAGCTCTTGTAGTCTGTATACAGTAGTGTCAGCTCTTGTAGTCTGTATACAGTAGTGTCAGCTCTTGTAGTCTGTATACAGTAGTGTCAGCTCTTGTAGTCTATATACAGTAGTGTCAGCCCTTGTAGTCTTTATACAGTAGTGTCAGCCCTTGTAGTCTTTATACAGTAGTGTCAGCCCTTGTAGTCTGTATACAGTAGTGTCAGCTCTTGTAGTCTGTATACAGTAGTGTCAGCTCTTGTAGTCTATATACAGTAGTGTCAGCCCTTGTAGTCTGTATACAGTAGTGTCAGCTCTTGTAGTCTGTATACAGTAGTGTCAGCTCTTGTAGTCTGTATACAGTAGTGTCAGCTCTTGTAGTCTGTATACAGTAGTGTAAGCCCTTGTAGTCTGTATACAGTAGTGTCAGCCCTTGTAGTCTTTATACAGTAGTGTCAGCTCTTGTAGTCTGTATACAGTAGTGTCAGCTCTTGTAGTCTTTATACAGTAGTGTCAGCTCTTGTAGTCTGTATACAGTAGTATCAGCTCTTGTAGTCTATATACAGTAGTGTCAGCCCTTGTAGTCTGTATACAGTAGTGTCAGCTCTTGTAGTCTTTATACAGTAGTGTCAGCTCTTGTAGTCTTTATACAGAAGTGTCAGCTCTTGTAGTCTGTATACAGTAGTGTCAGCTCTTGTAGTCTGTATACAGTAGTGTCAGCTCTTGTAGTCTTTATACAGTAGTGTCAGCTCTTGTAGTCTGTATACAGTAGTGTCAGCTCTTGTAGTCTGTATACAGTAGTGTCAGCCCTTGTAGTCTTTATACAGTAGTGTCAGCCCTTGTAGTCTATATACAGTAGTGTCAGCTCTTGTAGTCTGTATACAGTAGTGTCAGCTCTTGTAGTCTTTATACAGTAGTGTCAGCCCTTGTAGTCTGTATACAGTAGTGTCAGCCCTTGTAGTCTTTATACAGTAGTGTCAGCCCTTGTAGTCTATATACAGTAGTGTCAGCCCTTGTAGTCTATATACAGTAGTGTCAGCACTTGTAGTCTGTATACAGTAGTGTCAGCTCTTGTAGTCTGTATACAGTAGTGTCAGCTCTTGTAGTCTGTATACAGTAGTGTCAGCCCTTGTAGTCTTTATACAGTAGTGTCAGCTCTTGTAGTCTATATACAGTAGTGTCAGCCCTTGTAGTCTGTATACAGTAGTGTCAGCTCTTGTAGTCTTTATACAGTAGCGTCAGCCCTTGTAGTCTTTATACAGTAGTGTCAGCTCTTGTAGTCTTTATACAGTAGTGTCAGCTCTTGTAGTCTTTATACAGCAGTGTCAGCCCTTGTAGTCTATATACAGTAGTGTCAGCTCTTGTAATCTTTATACAGTAGTGTCAGCCCTTGTAGTCTGTATACAGTAGTGTCAGCTCTTGTAGTCTGTATACAGTAGTGTCAGCTCTTGTAGTCTGTATACAGTAGTGTCAGCTCTTGTAGTCTGTATACAGTAGTGTCAGCCCTTGTAGTCTTTATACAGTAGTATCAGCTCTTGTAGTCTATATACAGTAGTGTCAGCCCTTGTAGTCTGTATACAGTAGTGTCAGCTCTTGTAGTCTTTATACAGTAGTGTCAGCCCTTGTAGTCTTTATACAGTAGTGTCAGCTCTTGTAGTCTGTATACAGTAGTGTCAGCTCTTGTAGTCTGTATACAGTAGTGTCAGCTCTTGTAGTCTGTATACAGTAGTGTCAGCCCTTGTAGTCTTTATACAGTAGTGTCAGCCCTTGTAGTCTTTATACAGTAGTTCAGCTCTTGTAGTCTTATACAGTAGTGTCAGCCCTTGTAGTCTGTATACAGTAGTGTCAGCTCTTGTAGTCTGTATACAGTAGTGTCAGCCCTTGTAGTCTTTATACAGTAGTGTCAGCCCTTGTAGTCTGTATACACTAGTGTCAGCCCTTGTATTCTTTATACAGTAGTGTCAGCCCTTGTAGTCTGTATACAGTAGTGTCAGCTCTTGTAGTCTGTATACAGTAGTGTCAGCTCTTGTAGTCTTTATACAGTAGTGTCAGCTCTTGTAGTCTTTATACAGTAGTGTCAGCTCTTGTAGTCTGTATACAGTAGTGTCAGCTCTTGTAGTCTGTATACAGTAGTGTCAGCTCTTGTAGTCTGTATACAGTAGTGTCAGCTCTTGTAGTCTGTATACAGTAGTGTCAGCCCTTGTAGTCTTTATACAGTAGTGTCAGCCCTTGTAGTCTGTATACACTAGTGTCAGCCCTTGTATTCTTTATACAGTAGTGTCAGCCCTTGTAGTCTGTATACAGTAGTGTCAGCTCTTGTAGTCTGTATACAGTAGTGTCAGCTCTTGTAGTCTATATACAGTAGTGTCAGCTCTTGTAGTCTTTATACAGTAGTGTCAGCTCTTGTAGTCTGTATACAGTAGTGTCAGCTCTTGTAGTCTGTATACAGTAGTGTCAGCTCTTGTAGTCTGTATACAGTAGTGTCAGCTCTTGTAGTCTTTATACAGTAGTGTCAGCTCTTGTAGTCTGTATACAGTAGTGTCAGCTCTTGTAGTCTGTATACAGTAGTGTCAGCTCTTGTAGTCTGTATACAGTAGTGTAAGCCCTTGTAGTCTGTATACAGTAGTGTAAGCCCTTGTAGTCTGTATACAGTAGTGTCAGCCCTTGTAGTCTGTATACAGTAGTGTCAGCTCTTGTA